>NC_043709.1:47893274-47935610 GCF_006229205.1 Suricata suricatta | reverse complement strand
TTTTTTTTGGTTTTTTTTGCTTTGCTGATACATGTATTGCTACAAAAACTCTTTTGATTCAATAGATTCCACCTCTTTAACATCCTTTACTAAGAAGATTAAATGCCATGACTCTCTCTTCCTTTTTCTCCATATCATGTTTTTAATGTCAGTAACTTAAGAAGTAATATATCCCCAATGCAGAGAGCAAGGAGTACTCCGAGTAATCCCTATGGTAGTGTTCACCACAGTCCTAGGAAACGTATTTTTTTTATATTTCATAGTGCCAGTACTTTATAAATCAAATTTTCAAATTAATTAGTCAATACCATTTGAAGGGAACATTGGTTATAGAAATTCTCAGATTTTCATAATTATTTTTTTGCAGCTCCTAAGATAGCACTGTAGACTTAATCACTGGGGAGCTGGTAATGAGATTCACTGGTATTCTCATTTTATAAACATGGAATCTTGGGCTTCAATATTAAATAGGTTTACATAAAATTTAATCAAGGCCTAATAATGAACCTTGAGCAAATCCAGAAGGAAAGCTGATACATTTTGATTATCAAACTGAAATTCTGGCAACCACATAACATTGCTTTGACTTTTCCATCTATTTTTAGAATAAAAGTTCCTCAAAAGCAGTAACTGATGTGCACCAGTACTGCTGACTGAAACCTTGACTATTTATACTGCTAGCAATTTCTAGCAACCGTGTTTCTATTTTTGTGTTATTCTGTACTTTCGTATTTTAAAACATTCAAGTTTTTCAAATGTGAATCGCTTACATGTTTTCATCCACTTCCTACCAATAAAAATATTATTAAAAAAATCAAAATCTTATCCAAAGTTTTACAATAATCTTTTCTTAAGACATTAAAAGATTATTGATGGGGGCACCTGGGTGGCTCAGTCGGTTACGCATCCGACTTTGGCTCAGGTCATGACCTCACGGTTCGTGGGGTGAAGCCCTGTGTTGGGCTCGGTGCTGACAACTCAGAGCCTGAAGCCTGCTTCTGATTCGGTGTCTCCCTCTCTCTCTGCCCCTCCCCCACTCACTCTCTGTGTCTGTCTCTCAAAATAAAATAAAGACATTAAAAAAATCTTTTAAGAGATTATTGATGTAGGGAAGTACATGCTGTCAGCAGCTAGGGCACGCACAGGACACAAACCTGAAGGTAAGATATAAGCGCATCCTCACCCAGCCCAGATTGAGAAACACCCATCTCCTTGCACTACCTTAACTCTATCAATGGGGTTCATTTGGAAAAGAGCAAAATTAGCCATTCAACATGGTTTTTCTGATTTTCAAATGGCCAAAAGCTCCCAGTTTGGAACGACACTATTATTTTCTCTCTCTGATTCATAAAAGTCTATTTAGCTATTTCTCATACCCCTCAGTAATAAATATGACAATGAAGCAGTCTGGCCTCCAGCCTCACCAAACCTGAAAACAGCAGGTAAAATTTTTAAAAATTCAAATTACTTCCAACTATGAAAAGGCAATTGATGCTGGGATAAGTTTATTTTTAGCCTCTCTCACCCCTGTCCCCACACCCCTGCAGGCTAATCATTTCTAATTTGTTGGTTTATCAGAAACATTCTTCTTAGCCAAAAGCTCCATAAGGGCCAGTAAAATTTGACATGACATTACTTAAGAGGTCAATTCCTAAGCCTGTCAGAGCTTTGATAGAGAGGAAATATGGACAACTAGAAAGTTCTGTGATTTAAGAGTCTAGTTACTAAAACTTTCCTTCAGTCATTTTTTTCAAGCAATGACCCTGTTTCTTCTATCCTAGAGGTGGAGATAATGGCGATTATATTTTCATTTTCTTTATATATACCCAATTCCACTCCCCATAGTAGGTAAAATAATAAATATATGCTCAATGAGTATCTGCTGAGGGAATGAATGACCCAACACAAAACATGTCACAAAATGAGCATGTGCCTTTCTCTCACCAGAGGCTCTGGGATAGTCTGGCCCACAAAATCAATGTGCCCCCTCACTTCTTCATCCTCTACCATCTGCTCCCTGTCCCCTGAAGACCACTATTCTGATGATGAAATCCAAGTCCTAACCATTGTTTCAGCTCCACCCTCCATCCTCTGCCAGGACTATTTAACATGGTAGAACATCCCCATGTGACGTTTCTCTTAATTTCTATGATGCTAAATTATACAAAATCCTATTTCTGTGTCTCTGCCTCACTTTTATATCCTTCACTGACTTCTCTTCCTCATTTCATCATGGAAAGACAGTCACACCTAAGTGTGTGTCATGTCCTTTTTGATGGACACTACCTACTACCTTCCTCAAGCACTCATATCCATTCTCAAAACCTCAGTGATCACTTCACTTGAGGTCATTCTAAAATCTCTATTTCTAGATCTTTTTACTCTCTCAGTTCCCAGATCTGATTCCCAGGGCCTTCCTCAAACTCTTCACCATCTAGATAATGTACTATTACCCCAAACTCAACAAGGCAATTCTGAACTCATCAACATTCCATTCTTGCTAAACCAATCCATTCATTTGTCTGACCTCTACTCCAATCAAGGTCCCCAGACACCCAAGCTTAAAACCCCAGGGTCATCTTTGATTCCACCCTCTCCTCTACCTACACTAAGTCAACTGCCTACTCCAACACATTCACCTCTATCTGCCCCTCTCATCTCTCTGGTTTTTCACCTTGCCAGTCTGTTTTATGTGACCTCAGTCTCCTCTGCCTTTCTTTTGTTGGGGGTTTTCATTGTTTAGTCTCATTCCCAACTACTTCCCACTGGGATTCAGAGCCACACTGACTACTGGATATTCCCGAAACACACTCCATCATCCATTGCCCCCTTGTTGTGGACCATGTGCTTCCCTCTGCCTTTCCACCATCTCCATGGGTTGTTGTCCTTTTCATTGAGAGCACATTTCAAACAGAACCTTTTCCATGAACCCTTCCCTGATTTCCCCAAACAAACATGGGAAAACATATTTTCCTTTGAAACCCATAATTTTTATTGTTATTGTTTTTCCCATCTCTCTTCCAACATCAGATGACGCCTTGCAAGACAGTGTGCTTCTCATGCTGTCCCCTGCTAACCTACAGGCCTTTTAAAGGCAGGAATCATAATTTTATTTATTTTATTTTCTCTGTAGAAGCTTTGGATACAACCAGAATTCAGTATTTGCCTGCATACATGTGTTGAATCTTCCCCCGTCTTGTGCCCACGAGAACTAAGTAGTCATTCAATAAATACTTTTTAAATAATTAACAAAACCTGTTGCTTTTCTGCTTACACACTATTTCCAACTTCCTTATGCTTTTCTACAACAGTAGTCCTTATTTATGCTACTAAGTACTTAGTCATCATAATATTTTAAATTAAATTAACCAAAAAGTAGTTTTGGTTCCCAGTCTTTATTTTTTTTCTACTTCTCCTTTCTGAACCTTCCATACTAGAGGTTCTTAACCCCAGCACTACTGACATTTTGGAGCAGATAATCCTTTATTGGAGAGTGAGAAGATGGTCTCTACTATACACCATAGGACATTCAGCTGTATCTTTGGCCATTATTCACTAGGTGCAGTAGCATGCCCAGTTGTGCCAACCAATAGTCTCTAAATATTACTAAACATTTCTTGGGGCAGGGGGAAAGGGGGAGAAGGATTTTCTCTGGTTGAGAATCACCAATCTCAACCAGTACTATCATACAGAAATATAACATCAAAATTACATATGCAAAGTATGTATATAATTGTAAATATTCTAGGAGCAACATTTAAAAGTAGAAAGAAAGCTACCATTTAAAAATAAAAAGAAAGTGACATTTAAAAATAAAAATAAACAAATGAAATTTGTTTTCATAATACATTTTACTTAACCCAACATATTCAAAATATTATCATTGCAACATGTGGTCAATATAAAAAAGTTACTGATAAAATATTCAATGTTCTTTTTCCTCACTAGTCTTCAAAATCCAATATGTATTTTATATTTACAGCACATATTAGTTCAAACTAGTCACACTTCATTTACTTCACAGCCATAGTGACTACTGTGTTAGCGCAGATCTAGACAGTTTTCTCTACACTGAGAACTCATTTTTCAAGAATAAAGAAATCTTCTCTTTTCTTGTCACCTAATTATTCAGAGCTATCATCAAATATAGCATAGTTCAGGCTCAGTTATAAACTCAGAAAATTTCAAAGGAGATAGATGATAGGGGACCTGGGATAGGAAAG
This sequence comes from Suricata suricatta, assembly GCF_006229205.1. Lineage (NCBI taxonomy): Eukaryota > Metazoa > Chordata > Mammalia > Carnivora > Herpestidae > Suricata > Suricata suricatta. The sequence continues at coordinate 47,931,387 of NC_043709.1, read as the reverse complement.
TAGATGTGGAAAAAAGAAAAGGAAAATCAAAAAATGGCTGTAAAAGAATTCTCTTCCACTAGCTCATTCAATCATTAGGTCATAGATGCCAGTTTCTTTGTGCTTTCTACACCTCAAATTCCCAACCCAGAAATAGGATCTATATTATTATATAACATATATCTACATGCCCTCTACAAGATGCTCTCACAGTGTTCACGAAAACATGTTCATTAAGTGTTGATCTCCCTCGTTTTCCCCAAGTCATACATTATAGAGATGGGAGACAAACTTACTCCAAATCTTCTCATCCCAACCCCTTCAACAAATAAAGAAACTAGGGTCTAGACAGGACTGGAAATTGGCTTGAGATCTCAGAGCTCATTAATGGAATTCTAAGCCAGAATCCAAGTTTGGACCTGGCTCCAAGCCCTTCCCCCACCCTTTCCTAGATGTGCAATTTTCAATGAGCGACTTCACCTCTTGGACCACTGCTTTCTTTATATCTACAACAGAAACAGTGATATCTATCTACTCTGCATGTTTCTGTGGGAATTACCTCAAATGAATGAATATATGTGAAAATACCAGGCACCTTGTTCCTGGAATCCTAAATGCTTGTTGAATCTGAAAAGGGTAGCACATAATAGAATCAGAAGGTAAGAAGCAACATGGAGATTTATTTTAATCCATTCTTACCCTTCAGGAGGATTGTGCCTAATCTACCAAGGCTGATGAAAATTTAAATTGTTATTTAACAGCTTTAAAGAAAAGATTTTAAGGCCTCTCTCAACAATACATTCCAATAAGGGACAATTCTTACAATCCAAAAGTTTTCCGGTAGGTCTACATTTTTCAGTCAGCATTTCAAGAACCAAATAAGAGCTTAATTAATAGCTTCAATCCACCCACCGGGGGCCAATGGAATCTGCCAAAGGACACATGTCAACCCCAGAGGAGTCAATCCTGGAGGAAGAATTCCCTACTACCTAACAGGGTTAGGGTCATCACCTGCTTCCTACACTGAAACTCATCATGAAAAAAGGATTTATTTCTATTTCCTAAACTCTCCATCTTTTTATATATATGAAAATTTTTTAATGTTTACTTACTTTTGAGACAGAGCATGAGCAGGTGGAAAGAGAAGGAGACACACAATCTGAAGCAGGCTCCAGGCTCCAAGACTTTGGCACAGAGCTCGATGCGGGGCTTGAACCCACGAACCATGAGATCATGACCTGAGGCGAAGTCAGACGTTCAACTGACTGAGCCACCCAGGCAACCCCCTAAATATTCCATCTATACTTAGTTTGGCTAATAGGAAGGCTTACTGTGCCAGTAAGATAAAACCAATATTACCAGACTTCCTCTTTCTCAATAGAAACAAACATAAACTCAATCACTCATGGAAAATGGAGCGTGCCATGGTTCCTATGTGATAACAGCATGACCCCTGCAAGTATCTGAAAAGCGTTACTGAGTTGTTCCTCAGCCTTTTTTCCTTAGAAACTTTAAATATTAACTTTCCAGGTCTGTAGCAAGGTGGGCACGTGAATAACACCTTCTCCAATAATCTGTTGTATTTTGGTCCAACTTGAACTTAGGCACAGTCATTCCCAGGGTGAAATGAAAGAAAGCCAGAGAACAAACAGAGGGTTGCTGGAGCGGTTGGGGGTGGGGGGAAGGGGTAAATGGGCAAGGGGCATTAAGGAATCTACTCCTCAAATCATTGTTGCATCATATGCAACATGCTAACTTGGAAGTAAATTAAACAATAACTAAATTTAAAAAACAAAAGAGAAAAGAAATGTAGGCACAGTCTTCCCAGGGTGAAATGAAAGCAAGCCACTTTTTCCCCTCCATGCAGTTCCATAAAGCTCTGGCTTCATGCAGGCTCTTTTATGGAAGGACATCCCTTTGAATTAGATACTTCCTGCCTAAGCACTCCCTCAGCAGGGTGTTCTGGAGGAGGGCTTGCAGTTTGGAATTCAGGCCCTCAAGTTAGGGAACAAAGTCTGAATCTGCCTGTCCTTCAGGACACAATGAAACAGCCAGCTGTTTGCTTAGACATTTGTCTGAGTAGTATTTTATCTGGCTATTATTAGTTTTAATGTTGTAATTAGATGTGCAAATGTACCCTGAGGTATGTTTGGATGGGAACATCATACAAATCTGAATTGACAATGATGAACGCAGCTGCATTGCTGCCAGTGATTAGGCATTTAAATAAGTGCTCATGGTGTGTTTGCTGGAAAATGTGATCCCATGAAGTGGAGAGGTTAGCAATGACTTGAGGCTGCCAAGGGGACACCAAAATATCATAAAAACAAGAGAGAGCAAATAAATTGAATTCCACTTGGAAACTGCACACGGACATCCCTAACCACCTTGTCTAAAAGAGCACTTCTCTCACCCTTACAAGTTATACATACAAGTAGGTTTTGTAATGCCCAAAACGCAGTATCCTCAATGGCCAGAGACCAACAGGGAGACCGAGACACACATGCAAAGGCAAAGGGCTTTATTGTGGGCTTATAAGCTCGGGCTCACAGACTTCACCAGTGCAGTGGATCCATGCTGAGAGCCCCGAACAAGGGCTGAGTAGGGTTTATATGGGATTTGGGAAGGGGGAGTTACAAGAAATTGTAACATAGGTACAGTGATCCAATCATAATGGTACAACAGTATTGGCAGCAACTTTAACCATACACATTGTTCAGAGCGTTCGTTACTTTTGGTGGGACCCAATCACAATATTTAGAGTAGTTTTGAAATTAACCAATTACAGAGTGAGCCCAGGGACTTGTTCAGTGACTAATGGGTTAACTTTAACATTAGGTAACAGGGTCCTATCTAGAGTCCCTATCTTCAAGGCCTCACCTTAAGGAATGTGGGGAGAGGTAGCTGGCCTTTCCTGATTGGATACCGCAAGGTGGTCTCTCCTGCTCTAGGCAAGGTGTAACTGCCTGGTAGTTTTTTGGGGAAACTGAAACTTAGGCCTTCTAGTTCAGAGGGGAAACTTAAAGTCTGTCATGGCGTCTGTTTGGTTTAGACTCGTGCTCTTACAGGTTTTTTAACTTGTGTGCGCTGTGCCTCCCTTGCCAATAGAATAAGTTCTAGGTCAGCGGAGACAACGTTATATACTCAGTACTAGAACAGTGCCCCCTTTCTCCACATAGTACATTCTCAAAAAATGGTTGCTGAACTTGTGTCAACTATACTTCAACTAAAAAACCAAATAAATTAATAAAGTATTTGCTAAAGAAAAAAAATGGATAGAAATTGTCATTTGACAACATACTCTGATGAAGACTGGTACAAATGACTTTTCTTCATGTAAAATTTTCATTAAAATCACTTAATATTTAAATATTTATGGAAGATAATCAAATTCCACTCCACCACTGAAACTGGAGTGTTGGGTTGGCTACATGGGTTGCCCAAAGGTTATGATTATTCAGCCTAGACTAAAATGAAAAATTTAGAAGCCAACTCTACACTTCTACTTTATCATTCCATCAGAGTAACCATCATGAGTGTTCTCTCCCACTTTCCTTACATTCTACTAAATGACAATAATCACAATAATAGAGAATAAAGATGTTAGCACTTTTGCACCGTCACAGCACTTGGCTGTGGCATCATAATTAAATCTCTTTCGTAAACTGTTGGCCTCTTAATCCAAGGCCTCTAGTCGAAGGCTCCCAATAACGTTTCTACTGATCACTTCAAGTCCTGAGCCTTAACTTCTCTCAACAAGATATCTAAGTTATCTCCCCACCGTCTCCTCCCCTGTTCTTCCAAACTCCACAGAAGTATGAATCCAAAGACAGTAACGCACAAAAGGAACATTGTATCTATTTCTGGAGGCATGAAAACCCTGTAGTCTTTGACAAGCATGTAAGCCAGTATGGTTTGGGGGATATGAGCACATAGTCAAATATTCTACCGATGTTCTATGAATAAGAATAAAATACCCTAATGCTGATGCTATACCAAATAATGTAATCTTCCTTTAGAGATTCGGAAGCCAATTCCTGCAGTGCCTGGAGGGCATTATTTTGAACATCGATTCTCTCCATACATTGCTGCAGAAAGAAAATATGATTATTTGAGCTCTTGGATGCTGAATAAATGGAACTTTATGGCATTTTGACAAAGAGGAATTATGCCATTCTTCACATGAAGCAAAAGCAGATATAAACAAAATGAGCTATATTTCAAACAAAAAAACGGTTAAATACATATTAGAAATTTATCATTTCTTTATGTGTAAAAAACTAAATCTAGATCCCAAATTATTAAAGTATAATTGTATTTATCATGGGTTACGACCAGAAAAGTTTAGTCAAACTTTTGTTCTCAACAAAATGCTAAGGTTATAAATTTTACTTCATATTCTATTTCAGCCTGGCAGTGGGATACTGACCCGATGTAGATTACTAAATATTAGGTCATCTATGAATTTACACAGGCTTTTCCTTAAATAACTTTTCAAAGAGGGGATTTAATATGACTAAAGCTACTGTGAAGTGTGTACTATCCTAAATATACTGAAATTGGCAAAAGCTACTTATCAACTTAAAATATATAAGTTGATGAGAAACATAGACTCATCAACACAATTCACATTGGCCATCTTGTATCTGTAAATGTTGTCTGACTACCCAGTACTAACCTACCTAGTGAAAGACTAACCAATGACCTTTTAAAATCTTCTGACATTGCTTTAAAAGCAGAAAGATTTCTGGGGTTCCTGGGTGATTCAGTCGGTTAAGCATCCAACTCTACCTCAGGTCATGACCTTATGGTTTGCAAGTTTGAGCCCCACATCAGGCTCTCTGCTGTCAGCATACAGCCTGCTTAGGATTCTTCCTCTCCCTCTCTCTGTCCCTCCCCAGCCCTTGCTCTCTCTCAAAATAAATAAATAAACTTTAAAAAATAATAAAAGCAGAAGAATGTCTAAGCAGAGTCACTATAGAAGGCTAACAATGGAGACAGGGAAGAAGTCAAGCAGAGGCACTGAGAGAAAGAAGCAAATATGGGGAGAAACTCCTAAAGGTTTTCCAGACCATTCTTGCGATTCAGCTCCCTCACATTCCATGAGACATCTCTGAGTTCTTATAACAAATTGATTTAATTTCCAGTTGGTGTCTGTGGCTTGGAATATCTTTAACTATTAAAAGAGTATACTCACTCCTTAGAATTTCACAATGTACATTAATATAAAGTATCAGAAAACTCTGCAGTATTTTTGAAACTTAGCACACCAGTAAAACTTTTCTTCATAATATCTCCTAGCGACCTTTGAGCTAGTGCCCCACACAACCTATTTTTAAAAACAGTGATGTATATATTAGTATAAACCTGTACAATGTGGGGTGCCTGGGTGGCTCAGTCAGTTAAGTGTCCAGCTTCAGCTCAGGTCATGATCTCACAGTGTGTGAGTTCAAGCCTTGCATCTGGCTCTGTGCTAACAGCTTGGAACCTAAAGCCTGCTTCAGATTCTGTGTCTCTCTCTCTCTGCCCCTTCCCTATTCGTGCTCGCTTTCTCTCTTTCTGCCCTTCCTCTGCTTGTGCTCTCTCTCAAAAATAAACATTTTTTTTAAATAAATGAATAAATAAACTTGTACAATATGTTTTCTCAACCAAGGCATTTCAAATTTAATCTCAAAATATGGTTGTGAAAGGGAAGGTTTGAGAAAGAAATCACACAGGCATCTACCCATTCCATTTCAGCAAAGGCAAATTCTGTACAAATGAAAAGGGCAATCCCCCCTCAGCATTAGTTCAATTACCACAAATGCATATTTTACCTTAGATGATCCACTATTGACTTTTAAAAATATGATCGATGCTTTAATGTAGCACGACTCTGCACTGGCTATAAGTCAATACCACACACATACCATGAAGTCCTAAACAAGGCCTTAATATGCACAACAGTAATATGACCAAACTCATCCCCAAATCTCTATAAATATGTAACAAGAACAAGCCATAAACCACATATGCACACATACACCCCTGGCATTTATTCCCCAAACAATTTTAAAATGAAAAATAGAGGTCCTGAAAATTTAAAGTTATAAACAACCTTACTGAAAATCTAGAGTTAGAAAAGATTTATATTTGGGTCAGGTGGGATATTGTATTTTTAACTGTTTGGGAAGTTCCCCAAAGCACAACTCCAATTCAATTATAGCTTAAACACCATGCTTATTCTCAGACATCTGAAAAACATGTTGAGACAAAAGAAAGCAGGTCCTGGGTCTTTTTTTCATGCCACATTCTACCAGACATGGGCAGGAAAAAAATAACAAATTCTAAATAGCGACTCTTCTATTATAAGCATATAAAACAAAAATAAATGTGTTTCAGACAGGATAAAAGGCAGTCAGGCTGCCGCACAGTCAGTAGGAATTTGAGTCCTAACACTGGAAAAGAATTCCGCACAGCTGGCTTTCTAACTCTACTTAAACTACAGCCAACATGAGCGCTGGGCAAAAGTCAATTAAGGCCGATGGCTCCAATTCCAAAAAAGCACTGCAACTGCTTCTGGACCAACAGGAGGAATTTGGAGGAGTCTCATGATGATGATTATTATTATTTCATAAAGAGATCTATCCAGAACCCTAGGAGCATGAAACATTATGGAGAAACTTCTTTCTAGATAATTGAAGGGTAGGTCCTTCAAGCATTAAAACATCTTCCCAATTCTCCAAAGGATCCTTCTAGAATGTGTTACCCACTTTGAGGCCTTCTAAACTAGAGTGTTGAAAACCTAATTTGAACTCATAGAGACGCACGAGGAGCAGTAATTAATACCAACGGCCTTTGGTATTAAAGGATGTTTTCATTTATGCTACTTGGACCCTGGTTGTGGTATATTTTAGGTTTATGTTTGCTTTCATTGAGCTTCTCTCTTCGGATTTATTGCTTCCTCCTCTCAAGCAGTTTGCCCTGCAAAGCCCCCTCTCCCTGTCTCCCTTCCTGACAGACAGTCTCCTGCACTGCTCTAACTTTAGAAATCAGCACTTCAGGTAAGAGCAAATGGGCCGACTCAAGGCCCAGGTTACAATCCATGATTTTCATGGCATCTGTGAGCCCTTTTCACAAGCTCTCTGGTTATTAGCCAAGTTCCAGATGACTGCAAGGTAATTAGAGCCCATGTGGATTCTGTCCCCCACATGGTCCCTCTCCAGAAACGTATAATGCATGAGCTCCAGTATGCGTGGCTGGTCCCTGCTTCAACAAGTTGAAATAATCCTTGATTCAATATAACTAGAGAAAGCATCTGCCTCAATCTTGGACACAAAATATACCCTGTCTAACTTCTGTTCCTTAGTCTCTCAATAACATTTTCAAATGACCTTTCTGAGCCTGGCCCTAGGCTCCATTTCACAAAGTAGTAAATCCCTATTGCAAACACGATTGTGGAAACGAGTCACCATCCCCATAAAAGAACAGACAATTTGCATAGAGAGCTCTTTGTAAGCCAATTCAGATGTCCCTTCACAGAACCCTTTAAATGAAGAGGTAAAAAATGTCAGCCCCAGCTCCATCACTTACTGCCTAGGGGACACTGAGCAGGGAACTTACCCACTTCGTCCCTAAGGTTTCCTCCATGTAAAATGGAGATACCAAACTGACAGAGTTAATAAACAACCCAAATGAGATAATGTTCAGAAAGAAGTGGAACTCAAAACGAGTTCAATAGGGGTGCCTGGGTGGCTCAGTTGGTTGAGGGACCAACTCAATTTTGGCTCAGGTCATGATCTCATGGTTTGTGAGTTCAAGCCGTGCATCAGATTCCATACTGACAGGGCAGAACCTGCTTGGGATTCTCTCTCTCCCTCTCTCTCTCTCTCTCCCTGTCCCTTCCCTGCGTACACACCTTCTCTCTCAAAATAAATTTAAAAAAATTTTAACTGTGTTCAATAAAGGTTGTTGGTAATTGTGATGATTAATTTTACATGTCAGCTTGGCTTGGTAAGAGTGCCCAGATATTTAGTCATGCATTATTCTGGATGTTTCTATGAGGTTTTGGGGGGTTTTTTGGCTGAGAAAACAATAAATTGCTAGACTTAAAGTAAAGCAGATTGCCCTCCATGTGCATGGGCCTCATCCAATCAGTTGAAGATCTTAAAAAAACAAAGACTGACCTCCCAGCAGGCAAGAGGATCTAGTTCTGCCAGCAGACTTCCCTGAGTCTCTAGCCTGCCAGACAACATTGCCTCCAAAATTTCACAACCCAATTCCTTAAAATCTCTCCCTCACCCCCGCAATAAATCAATTTCTCTCTCTCCCTCTCCCTCTCTCTTTTTCTCTCTCTCTCCATACATATATGTAAAACTTTGACTAATATAGTTACTATTATAATTATTTACAATCACTGTCATAATTATGCTATTAAATGAATATACTAGACATCTGCTAATTTCAGCTACAAAGGAGATAGGAAGAAAAGCATACTGTTCTCAAACTTTTTCAAATCAAGAAAGGACAGGATAAACCTCAGCAAAACCAGATCTCTAAATATGTCCCAGAGTAGGTCACCGACTATACAAGCATATCTTGGTATCAAATATTTACTTTGCAGGTAAATATAACTTTACTATTCTTCTTTTATATAAGAAATTTTACAGAAGAAAAGCCACAGCAAAAGATCTTCAATTAACAAATTGTCCTATATGTTTTACTGTTGTTTTTATGTTATATTGCAAGCCCCTTAAAAACACATACAATGCCTGCATCTTTCTAGCAAAACAACAGTAATGTTAACATGATTATTCACTTAGTGCCTACTCATTTTGTAGACAAAGGCTTCTATGACCTACGTTTTGCTCTTACAACTACCATAAAATGAACCCCTTTGTCGTGAAAGGTAATAAATTGGCTTCATGCCTTTAGGTATGAAATTTTTCACAATCTCTTTTCATAGTTTTTTCTTTAGCAGAGGGTCAGAGGATTTCCCAAAACCCTGTAATTTCATTCTATTTCAACTCACAGGATATAAATATCTTCATTTCTCTGCCAGGCATTTTATTTCTTTACTTGTTCATTTCCCATAGTTGTGTGTCCTAAATTTCCTGTCTCCTATATGATTTTTGGCTTTAAATACCATTACTTCTTTAATCATCAGAAACACACGTCTGTGAGAGGGCAGGTTGCAAGAGCTCAGGAGTCCAGGACTGGGGCCAAGTCAATGGTGAGAACAATTAGGAGGGCATCAGGTTGGAAGATTCCAGGGACAATTCTGATGGGCAGAGGTGTATCATGACTGTGAATCACAGGAATGAAGTCAGAGCAATGGGGGCTAAGACAAAGTGAACGTGGGGTTAGACTCTAAGTATGAGTAAGAAGGAAAGGGTTGGTGTCCAGGGGAATAAGCTGGACAGGAACAGAATACATCTTTTGGGCAAGTTGTAAGGAAACAGGCAGAGAAGAGCCTCACGTGGGACAAATGGACTTGTCCACATGACAGCACAATTTGGAATGACAAAGGATCCCAGGGCAGAGCCATCTGCCTGCTGTCTTGGCTTTAAATGGCCTCACTAGTGTGGGGAGATAAAGGCTAGCAGGTGTGTGCTGTTCCCGGACAGAGGCCAAGGCTGGCTCTGCAGGTGCTGGTGACTGCAGCTGAGAGGGAGGTCCTCTGGAGAGCCCTTGCGGCTCCACTGCCATCACTGAAATTGATAAAGCATAGATTCTTCCTTTGGTTTTCATCCTCTTAAAAGCCAAGAATTACATATTCATTTTTATTCCGTAGAGTTATCTTCTGGAGCCTGCATTAAGGAGGGATAGCTAACCTCTGGAAAAAGTCCCAAAAGCTGCAATGAGAACATGGGAAGAATTGAAAATCTTCCCACTTTCCCTAAAACTGTAATTGTTCAGTCCCCAAAAATCTTTCTTTTCAGAGAACAAGGGAGAGTGATCCCAAGCAATTAATCAAAAGCAAAATAGGGTGCCTGGAGGGCTCAGATCGGGATCTCACAGTTCGGTTTGTGAGTTCAAGTCCCACATCAGGTGAGCTTGGACCCCTGCTTCTGGTGAGCACAAGCCCCACCCACTTCAGGTGAGCACTGCATCTCTCTTTCTCTCTGTATATGTGTGTGTTACTCTCTCCTTCCCTTTATCCCTCCCTCATGCTCCTGGGATTCTCTCTCTCTCTCTCTCTTTCTCTTTCTCTCTCTCTCTCTCTCTCTCTCTCTCTCTCTCTCTCTCTCTCTCTCTCTCTCTCTCTGCCCCTCGCTCACTTGCACTACCTCTCAAAAAAAAATAGTGGGCAGGGGAGGCCGCCTGGGTGACTCAGTTGGTTGAGTATCTCACTCTTGATTTCAGTTCAGGTCATGATTCCAGGATGGTGGGATCTAGCCCCGCCTCAGGCTCCGTGCTGAGTGTGGAGCCTGCTTGAGACTCTCTCTCCCTCTTCCTCTGCCCCTTGTGTGCACTCTCTCTAGAATAAAAAAATTTTTTAAAAAGCAAAATATCAAAAAAAAAAAAAAAAGGAAAATATCTCAGCCCCTCTTAAAGATACAACTAAAGGTGCCTGGGTGGCTCAGTCGGTTGAGCGTCCGGCTTCGGCTCAGGTCATGATCTCATGGTTCATGGGTTCGAGCCCCGAGTCGGGTTCTGTGCTGACAGCTCAGAGCCTGAAGCCTGTTTCAGATTTTGTGTCTTCCTCTCTCTCTGACCCTCCTCCATTCATGCTCTGTCTCTGTCTCAAAAATAAATTAAAAAACTATAAAAAAAATTTAAAGATACAAGTAAAAGTACTGAGGCATAAAATTAGAGCTTTTTGTTTGTTTACTCAAAGGTCAAAAAAGGCCTATCCCAGAGCAAAAGGAAAAAGTGGGTGACATTTGGCTTCCTGTCACCCAGCTTTTCTTCTATGTGTCCTGCCCCCATTTTCAAAGTGGGGGCATCACCCTCTTATTCTCCCACCCTTTCCCCCATGACCAAGAATCATGATGTTCTCTCCTTAATATTATTCAAAGCCAAACAAACCCCCAGAATCCAGAAAAGAGTTTCTAAACTCACAACCATGTTACTGTGAGGCTCAGCACGTTAGGACTTAGACATGCCTGCCATATCTGCATTTCCAGAAGATATAAAACTTGAAGTCTTGAAAAAAAGCGAAGATAGAAGAATCTCTAATGTAGAATTTCAAACACTGAACAGATAAGCTATTTGGAGAGAATTCAAAGGCATTTCTCAGCCCAAATTGAAACAACTTATTTAGGGCCCACTCCACCCACGGATAAGACTGACCCTGTTGGAATCCTTTATAATAGAGCAAGGAGTTTTAATCTTAAGGGATTTGCCTATAAATTCTGCATACTCAACTCTAAAAAAAAAAAAACTGGAAATTTCCCCCAAGAGCTCTTTCAGTCAGTTTGTTCCTGAGGGGCTGTGGGGGGCAGGAGGGAATGGGAAGGCGGGGGGGGGACATTTCTTCCTTCAGTTAAATATCTTTGCTGAAGAAAACCATGTCACATTCTTTTAAGGAATTTAATCCAAAGAACTTTTCTCCTAAATTTCACATGCAAATTGCTCCCATCTTGAGAGAACGAGGATTTGTAGATACTAAAGAAGTAAATCAGAAATTAAGCCGCTTGGATTTACCCCTGATCGATCTGGTTTTATTCCCCGGGAAAACCACTCAACCATTTTCTTGTTCACATTCACCTTCTATAGAAAATTAAAGTGATTAAAAAAATTTTTTCATACACATTTTTCTACGTGGCTGTACATTTCCCCTGAAAACCTCTGAAATACAAAGCTACTGTGAAAATCTAGTGAAAGTGTTGTCATAATCATAACGACGGTAGAATTCCCGTTGAGTCCCAGGATGTGTTATGTATGACGACTGCTCTTTATCTCACTCTGCTGTGTGCAAGCTGACACTAGCTACTTCTAATTCTCCTCTAGTGTCTGTCATAATGTTTCTGTTTTAGAATTTAAACAGATTCCAACCCGGAGTCATGTAACATACTAGTCCACAGAAAAGAAAAAAAAAAACACCTCAAGGAATTCAACAACAAAATCTGTGCCCTAAGGACACATTTTTAAACACATTTTGTGTTGTATTAATCCAGAAGGAGACGCTGAGTTGGTCAGCACCCCAATCATTCTTCCTGAATACTTACTATGTGCTGTTTTATGTATGTTAGTTCCTTTAATCCTCACAATAAGCAGGTGAGAAAGGTATCACTATCAGGTCCATTGTAACCATTAGTAAAACTGAGGCACAGACGCATTAAAAGACTTGCTGTGATCATACAGCTAACAAATGGCAGAGCCAGAATTGAATGGAAATGGACCATCTCCAGGGGCTGGCTCTCACCCCTACCTTTGTTCTGACAATGGAGAAAATCAAACAGCACAGAGGAGAGATTTAAATTTATGTTTCTGGGGGGAAAAAAAATCAAGATGTGTCTACACTGGCAAGAGTGAGCCATTTTATTCTCAGGTTTTTTTTTTCTTTAATTACCAAGCAAAACACAGTTGATTCTGTGTCAGGGGGAAAGAGAGAGGAAAAAGAATAAAAATGGGGAGCTAAAAGTGAGTGGCCGAAAAAGAAAGATCCTACATCAACTTTTGCATAGTTTTGAGAAAGCAGAAAACCCCGATCACTCTACTGCTCAGATCCCAAATAAGGCAAGAGGAGAAGAGGCTGTATTCCCGGAGACAATTTTCTTCCTACTGCACTGCTCTTCCGAGAGACTGTGTGCTGTGGCAGGCAGGCCGCAGCTTTCAAGGAAGGGCCATTATGAAAGCCCTCCTTTTATTTTAGCTCCCTGAGAGGAAAGGGAGTCACCTGCCTGCGGTCTGGGTCTGGGGAGGGCAAAGTCTCCACTGCATCTGAGGAAGCCAGTGTGAGATCCAACAGGATTGTGAGCACACTAGGGAATTAGTCTCAGGCTTCAATACACAGTTGTCACTACATTAAGGAAAAAGAGCAAAATGATGCCTATAGTGGCAGTGGGGCAGTCTAGACCACTCTGTGTGGGGTCTGGGTTTGCACAAGTGAACCTCATACTAGCTGAGAGCTTTGACCGTGATCACCAACACCGTCCAGCGCTAGTGACAGCTCCGGGGCTGTCAGCCCGTGGGTCACCCTCAAGACAGCAGTCAGACCACCGCTCAGAGGCATGACTGTGCTCACACTGGCCAGGCCTGAGCAGGTGGGCTCCTTAGAAGGCGGTCGTTAACTTCACAAACAGACAACAAAGTTTCCAATTCCAGGATACACATTGTGATGTGTGAAGCACACCCCTGTGGTGAGGCTGTCTTTACTAAGCTCTTCAGAGAGAAGAGCATTCCACAGAGAAGAGATTGGGGGGGGGGGGCAAGCTGCCATTTTATTTTCTGATTAAACTGGGAGAAAAAAACAATGTGAGCCCTCTCTAGTTGACCTCCATTTCCCAAATGAGTTCAGCCTCAAAGTCAAAGCCAGGAACACTTCACCTCTTGCCACATTCAAGAAGTACAGCGCAGAAGGCAGTGGCTGTGGAGAAGGGCTGTCTCCTCTGCATGCCACATGACCTTAGGAATATCCAAGGATGCAGTCTCCATTATGGATACGGTCTCCATGATGCAGTCTCCATAATGGATGCAGTCTCCATGATGCAGTCTCCATGATGGATGTGGTCTCCATGATGGATGCGGTCTCCATGATGGATGCGGTCTCCATGATGGATGCGGTCACCATGATGGACTCTCATGTGCAGAAACAATTCTGATGAATCCAACTCACATGCTTCTCATCTGCCCAAGATTCTTAACCCTGCTTATCACCTCCAGCAAGGGTTTTTGCTTTGCCACTAACTTTTATCTGACTGAATTTCATGCTAATTTTAATAATTTTGAGCCCCGAATCTTAAACCTTACTGTATACTTACATAAGACATAATAAATTCTGATACAACCAACATTCAGAGTTTTCTGACCCATATTCAAGATTTTAAGCTGTTACTGACATCTTTCATCACTTTCAATTAAATTTAAGATATCTTTATTTTTAATTCAAACCAATTTTCAAATACAAAGTATAAAAACAATTCCTAAACTTAAGGCGATCTACCCAAAACATTTCAGAACACAAACCAATTACACAAAATAAATTTACACAGAAGTATGGAACATAATTAAAGTTTACTTAGAACCACAGTAGTGGGATCTTTCACTATAGGAAATAATGTTTGAGTGGAAATGTAAATTCCCTCATCTTACTCCAAAAGAGGAAAAGGGAAAAACACATGATTATCCTAAACAGCCATTTTCAGAATTTTAATTATATTATCCCACTCTTCATGGCATGTAAAATAAGAAGACTAAAGAATTACTAGGCTGTTAAATTTGCATTTACCTAATCAAATTGACATTGCATTGGACTTTTTGATCTGTTGAATGTAAGTTTTTATCTAGTCAATACACAATTACCACTTACTACAGAAGTGTTTTAATGAAAGTAGCATCTTAAAGGCTTTAAACATATCAGTAAAACCTAAGATGTTTTAGGAGCTCAATAAAATCACAAATTCTGGTAGTTTTAATTAGATCTATTAAATTCCCATCATTGCTCAGACACAAGTTACTCTTTTCCTATTTAAAAGGGATATTGCAAACATATAATAAATTATGGCAATTAAGTTTTACATTTATTTTGCTAGCTTAAAAAAACATATGTTTTTATTGTAGAAATATTGGGACATACTGAAAAATATTTTTTCAGAATCCATCCATAATCCAATTTTAGGACAACTGTTAATATTTTCATGCACCTCTTTTCAGGCTTTTCTATTTTTCACACCATCAAGGTCAATACATTTATAATTTAATATCTTACTTTTTATACCTACCATCTCAAAATGTTATGGAAATCCTCATTTTAAAAATTATTTGGGGATGGGCACCTGGGTGGCTCCGTCAGTTGAGCATCTGACTTCAGCTCAGGTCATAGTCTCACAGTTCTTGAGTTCAAGCCCGGCATCGGGCTCTGTGCTGACAGCTAGAAGCCTGGAGCCTGCTTCGGATTCTGTGTCTCTGCCCCTTCCCTAATCGCATTCTGTTTCTCTCTCTGTCTCTCAAGAATAAATAAATAAAAATATTTCTTAATTATATTGAATTATAAAAATTACTTGGGGAAAAGACAATGTTCACTGCTGTGTCCTTGGGACTCAGACAACGCCTGGTCCAGGATAGGCAATCGATGGTTATTTGTTGAATAAATTAATCAATAAATGATTGATCCTCTCATCTATCACCCCATGACTGCAGTGCTATACATTTAGGTTGTTTTTTATTTTTCCCCGTTATGGGTAATGCCGTGGATCTTGGTGCACAAATATTTTTGAGTATTTAGAATTATTTACTTGAGATCAAATTCCAGGAGTTGATTACTGACTGGGTCAAGGTGTGTATAAACAATTTTCAGACTTCCTCTATCATCAAATTGCTTTCTCCAAAGCAGTATCTTCAGAGTACCTGTTTCCACACTCCTCTTGAAAAAAGGAGTCCTGCCCTCACCATGAAAATAGTGATCTCATGATGGTTTCACTCTCAGATCTTTAATTACTAATATTGACTGTTTCTCCAAACGTGCAGCGGACATTTATATGTCCTATTCTCTGAGTTGTTTAGTCACGTCACTTATCAATGTACTCACTCACCCTGTGTGCACAGGGAGCACACAGTCTTCTAGTCCCTGGGTGTGCTTTCTCTTTATTCTTCTTTTGGGGAAAAAGTTGGTTCCATTAACTCCTTCTTATAAAATTCAGAGAATGTTGTCACATTCACACACAGACACAGACATACACACACAAATTTGGAAGGATTTTTAAAATATTGTTGCTTATACCAAAATATATACACACTGTAGAAAAATTAGAAGGGAAAAGTAAGAAAAAAAATAAAAGTTCCAGATAAGCACTGTTCACATTTTAGTATATGCCTTTCCGAATTTTGCTCTGTGCAATATCATTTTTAAAAGAACATATATGGGATCATATGTGCAAACTGTTTTGTAATTACATTTTACTTAACTCTATTACAAAAACAACTGTATTTTTTAAGTGCTTTTTTTTGAGGGGGGGTAGAGAGAGACAGAGGATCTGAAGTGGGCTCTGCCGTGACAGCAGAGGGCCCTATATGGGGGCTCAAATTCACGAACCGGGAGATCATAACCTGAGCCAAAGTCAGACACCTAACCGCTTAACTGACTGAGCCACCTAGGTGCCCTCATAAACAACTTTCTATATCATCAAATACCCTTCATGATATTATTAATGCCAACAGAGCACTGCAGTAAATACAAGTGTATATTCACACAGGTGAGTGTACAACTCATACAGGTAGGAGTTGAAATGTTGCCTCCAAATTCCTAACTACATTACAAGACTTAACTTCATTAAACCCTTTGCTCATTGGTAAAATGAGGGTAACAATACCTATTTCAGATGAAGTGCTGTTTAAATTAAATGAAAAAATATAACTTACAAAGCAATTTAACAGTATGGTGATAATAGGTACTTAATAAACATTTATCAAATTAATGAGGGATAGATTAAGAGGTTATTTTGTTTTAATTTGAACTTCTTTATTTTTGATATTTGGATTTGTACGTGTGTGTGTGTGTGTGTGTGTGTGTGTGTGTGTGTAAGAGAGATAGAGAAAGAGAGAGAGAGACCTGTGCTATGCTAACTCTTCACATCTTTTTCTTATTCCTATTAGGGAGAATTCTTTTTCCCTACTGCTTTGAATTAATTCATTCATGCATTCATTCATTCCTTCACTCGACAATGACTTATTAAAAAGTACCATGTGCCTATTTTACTAAGGATAGTAAACCTCTGTCTTTTACATTGCAAATGTCTTGCCTCTTAATTTTGTTTATGATAGGTTTTGACGTATAGAAATATTAAATTTTCATGCAACTCATTCCACTTTCTATTTTTTGTAACATGCTCAGAAATTCCTTTTCTACCCTAAGGGGATCCTTTATCATCTGGAGTGGAAAGAGAATAAAGCCCTGTTAAATAAGTCTTGGGCCTGAAATAAAGAAAAACAAAATAATTGGCTTAATGTAGAAACAGCTTTATAAAATGTTCATTTATACTATAATTTGTTTATTTTAAAGGGAAGACATTACATTTGTGTTTCTGGCAACTTGCACAGCATACAATACATAGTAGGTTCTCAACAAATACTGAATTTTCTCAATTAGAGAGGAAACAGCAATCAGTAAGGGCAAATTCAATAACCAAACATCAAAATTGAAAGAACAGCTTTTAATTAGAGTCACACTGCAGTACTGGACCCAAAAAAAAAATTAAAAAAAATTCAAAATCAAATATCTACATCACTTATATTCTGATGTTATTGAGGGAATAACACCTGCTCCTAACATTTTCTCATGCCCCAAGTACCTCTAATTACTGTGTTTGGCAGCATTTCTCTAAGTGTGTTCTGAACTATCAACCACCAAGATGCTCCAATGGCAAGTGTCCCATGGTCAAACACAGTCAGCAACCACTGCACACAGCTTCACTCCTTTTTCTCAACTCACTCCCACACCAGAGGCACAATGAACTTTTGCATAAATAAACATTCTGAGAAATTCTGCGGGTACCAGTTTTCAATGGATACAGAGAGAAAATTCAAATCAGAGTTTATCTGGGGTATCCAGACAAAAAGGAGAGAACCATGGAAATGTTGAGTCCTACCTAGTAAAAAACGAAATATCAGTATTCTGTGATTCAGAAAGATCCTGGACAAAGCACACACTTGGGACACAGGAAAAGACCAATGAGTGGAGGAGCACGGACCAGGCACGAGTCGCTCGGGAATACTGACAGGAGTTAGGCTTTGCGGGGATACGGGCAAAAAATAAGCATCATGCAGCAGGAACCCAAGCAGAGCCTGAAGATGGAATGAAGGGATTTGGCAGTGATGCGGGTCCCAACCACCAGGAGCTGGGCTGGACCACAGCTTGTGGTGAGACTCCTGTGGACGTCAATCATTTGCTTCCCAGGCAGCCTGGTTATTCAGCATTCATTTACTAGGGGCAGGCACAGAGAAATTTTCAAACATTTCCATTCAAAAGTCTGCCCACTAGGATAGAAGGAGGTATGTATGGAGGCTTAAGTTAGCTTGCACCGTGTTCCTGATTTATTTCAGCAACGCAAGCAGCATTTGGACTGGTACTCTTGCAGCAGATCCCTTACACTCCTGTGATTGGAGCTGAGTACCAGGTGGGAAGAGCCATCAGCACTGATTTAGATAACAAACCAAGTTCTCCCAGGCAGGGGTTCCCCTGGAAGACTTGAACTTGGGCTCGATACCGAATAAGGCAGAGTCAAAGAGGTATATCTCGTAATCCATGGGAAGCCAGGCAGCTCTGAATGGCTGCCAATAAAGCAAAGTTCCGATGGCAGAAGGGGTCTGAGCTGGCAAAGGACTCCCCGAGATCCCAGGTTAGGTTTGACGCAACCTCAAGTCAAAGAGCATCTCCACGTTTTTTTTTTTGTTTTGTCCTGTATTTATGTGTAAGCCATTAATTGGAAAAGTGTTGAAACAAAATCCAAATCATCACATCTTTGCAGTTTCCCTACCCTGAAAGATAACAGTTTGGTTAGTATGTTTACTTGATTGTCTTGATTTAACATATACTGAAAGCCATACGCTGAACAAAGCTATTGTTCAAATGAAGTCACTGACAGGAAGAGAACTAAAAAATTGTTATTCAAGAGCTTGATGTCTGAACCACATATCGGCCACAAAATAAAAGAAGGCATGTAATTTTATAAGCAATCCTTTTATCTAGGTACATACCATTCTAAGAGTTTGAGGACTCCTAATGCTGATGCAAATTAGCCTAGGTAAGTTTCCAGTCTATATTCATAATTATTTTTTTATATATTTGCAACCACTTGTTAACATTACCAAATATTTATTTTAGCACGAGAAATGTGTGAACGCCCCCTCTTCTCACAAGATACAAGGATCTCCAAACATCCTGGAACCCACCTTCTTTTGTTTAATTTTTTTAGACATTTATTTATTATCAGGAAACAGAGAGAGACAGAGCATGAGGGGGGGGGGGCAGAGAGAAGGGGAGAATCTGAAGCAGGCTCCAGGCTCTGAGCTGTCAGCACAGAGCCTGATGCGGGGCTCGAACCCAACAAACTGCTAGATCATGACCTGAGCTGAAGTCAGACGCTTAACTGACTGAGCCACCCCGGGTGGCCCTGGAACCCACCTTCTAAAACAGTCCTTGGGTAACTGCAAATCTCCCAGTAACCTGAAAACCTCAATCTCTCTTGTATAGGATCTTGTAATTTGGTACACTCATCTGGATTTCACACTTCTATATATAGCTGCCATCACAGTTCTATATATAGCAGACAGTTACTTTTACAGATAACTCTTAAAATCTACTATAACCCTGAGGAGTAGGTGTTATTAGGAGTCCTTTTACAAAGGAAGAAACCTAGAGGTCAAACAGTTTGCCTAAAGCCAAAGTGCTGGTTAGGGTAGCAGTTAGCATTCAAATCCATTTATGATTCTAAAAGCTCACATCTCTAATTATCCTGCAGTAAAATAAAGTTTCCCAAATTGCTTTTCCATAATAGAAAGTATTCTTTTGATCACTAAATATTTTCCCCACACCTACAGCATTCACTCCAAACCTAACTGACAGGATAAGGAATCCATGGGAGGCCTTTGATTCATTCAGAGTCTTCCTTAGGTTAAATTCTGGGGGGAGTTGGGGTTTAGATCAATCAATCCACAAGGGTTTATTGAATGCCTGAGACTTCTCAGGCTAGGCATTCCAAAAAACACAATGGAGTATCAGAATTGATTGTGATTCTGACATTCCAGTGTTGCAGGGTAAGGGAAAAAACCAAGCAGATACCTTGGGAATTTAGGAAGAAACAGAGTACAGATCTCATGAGGACAAAGAAGCATTGATAAACAGTCAAATGACAGTTTACATTAAATGGGAGCCTGGGAAAATTAGTTGTTTAAAGAGATGCTTTGGGGGGAGAAAACTATCGCATTAAACCAATTGCCTTAATCTAAGTATGATTCATGATTATGCTGAAATCTGAGATTATCTACCACGCAATCACCATATCTAAAGAAAAAAATGGTGTAGTTAAGAGTGCATGTATATAGGAAATGCATCCTTAGAACAAAGAACAATGCTATATAATAACATTATAAATGTTTTTCTGAAAAATATATAAACATTCCCTAATAGGTCTGCCATATAACTTTGCAGCCCTTTGGTTGCAGTAATAAGCAGGAAATTGATTAAGTACTACTTCCTGTATTTGATAATAAGCAAAAACAAATGGCACAATAAATTATTCTATTAGAGGCCATTTTTTATGTCATTCCATTAGAGTGCAATGAATTGGCTTAAAAAAATAGGGTGAAATATACTAATCATTTTACTGGGCTCTTATTATACACCAGTAAAACCAACTGGACTCCGAGGGCCAGAAAGAAGCTGTTAGAACGAAGTTGCCTTGAGTACTTTTTTAAGAATCAAGAATGAAACTTAAAAAATAGCATAGACAAGGAAATATATAACCTATGTATATTTGTTTTTAAAAATCATCTTGTCTTTAGGACAGCGTCTTCAAATACCACACATAACAAAAACAGAAGTGGGTTTGTTCGGGATTTTTTACATTTTATTTATTTTTGAGAGACAGCAAGAGACAGAGCATGAGGAGGGGAGGGGCAGAGAGAGGAAGAGACATAGAATCCAAAACAGGCTCCAGGCTCTGAGCTGTCAGCACAGAGCCAGACGCAGG
The DNA here is from genome assembly GCF_006229205.1 of Suricata suricatta. Classification (NCBI taxonomy): domain Eukaryota; kingdom Metazoa; phylum Chordata; class Mammalia; order Carnivora; family Herpestidae; genus Suricata; species Suricata suricatta. The sequence continues at coordinate 47,910,577 of NC_043709.1, read as the reverse complement.
GCTCAAACCCACGAACCGTGAGATCATGACCTGAGCTGAAGTAGGCGGCTCAACCAACTGAGCCACCCAGGTGTCCCAAAAGTGGTTTTTTGTTTTGTTTTGGTTTTGGTTGGTTTTTGTTTGTTTGTTTGTTTTACTTAAAGCAATTGAAAATATAATTCGGTGCTGTGTCCTGGTACTTAGTGGTGATCTACCGTACTCTTCACTTTTACGTAGCTTTTGCCTCTAGATAGAGGGGGAAAGATAGGCCTATCCCTGTCTCACCATGATTTGTCATCATGCCAACTCATTTTGTCTCCTTTATTCATTCGTTTAACAAATATTAAGTACCCACACGGTACCCTGCACACGGGAGGCAGGGTGGACACAACACTATCACACAGCACTTACAGAACCATCATATTTCAGAATATCAAGAAAAAGATTTTCACTGTAAAACATTCCTGTATCATTTTTCTGCTTTAAAACATCTAGTATGTCATCAACAGAGGCATGCCTTAGCAGAAAGTATTTGTAGTCTTGGACATGAAAGAGCACTTTTCCAAGGCCAGTCCCTGGATTGCCAGTGATGGAAGAGAAACTCCCTGCTCACCGGCCAGCCACCTTCCGTGAGGCGAAGTAGTCTCTTCAGATCCCCCCAGTTCTTCTTCAGCCCCACAGGGGAGACCAGGAATGAAATGGTATGAAAATCTAGGGAAGAAGAGTCTTCCACTAGAATCAAAATGCTTAAAGGTCAAAAATCAACCCTGAAAACCAATAGGAAACCTACTTAACTTAACTACTCTATCATCTGAAAATCATTTCTCCTGCTCTCTGACTAACACTGACTTGGAAACTCAGTTGAAAGCCTATTATGAACCAAGTATTCTTCTGTGTGTTGGAGATATAGCAGTAACAAATCAGACAAAAAAATCCTTGCCCTCAGGGAGCTTCCAGTAACAATAAACATTAGGGCATACACAATATACAAATAAATAAGTAAAATAAGTTGTATGTCATAGGGTCCTATGGAAAAAATTAAAGCAGAAAGAGAAGAAGTGTGGAGGGGGTTGTGATTTCAAATAAGCTAGGAAGGGAAGACCTCACTAAGAAAGTGACATTTATGCAAAGAGTTGAACAAGGTAACAGAGGAAGTCTTAGGAGCAAAGAGAACAAAGAAAGACCCTAAGGTAGTAGTAAACTGGGTGTTTCTAAAGCCAGTCTGATTGCAGTAGATTAAATGAGGGGGCTAGGACAGAGAAATAAGGACAAGCGGGTAACAGAGATTATGTAGGGCCTTCGATTTTGGCTTTTCCTCTGGGTGAGATGGGCCACGATTAAAGTGTTCTGAGCAGACCTGACATATTTGTAAAGTATCACTCTGGCTCTTCTGCAGAAAACTGTTGCAAGAACAAAGGAGAAGGGGCCAAACAGAAAACCAGTTAGGAGGAAAAGGTAATAATCTAGGTAAATACAAATGATGGTGACTGAATTGGACGTGGTAGAGGTAAGTAATAATCATCAGATTCTAGATATATTTTGAAGGTGGGATCAGCAGGATTTTCTAACACACTGGATATGAGCTATGAAGAAGTAGAGGAATCCAAGAAGATACCAGGGGATTTGCCATGAACAAGCAGTAAGACAGATACAAAATGAGGAACAGTTTGAGGGAGGAAGTCAGGAGTTTTATTTTAGATAGATTAGGTGTAAGATGTTTGCCTGTCAGACATTCAAATAGAGCTATTGAAAATCAAGGAATACAGAAGCCTGGGGTTAAGAGAAAGGAGTAGGCTGGAGATACAAATTAGGGAAGCACCAGCATATCAATGAGACTTGATGAGAGCACAAAAGAAGAGGAGGTACAAGAACCAAACTCTAGCGCACTCCACTATTTAGATGTCAAGGATCCAAGGAAAAAATACCAGAAGAGACCAAGAAGGAGTGGCTGATGAGGGAAGAGGAAAAGTAGGACAATGTGATGACCCAGTGACCACATGAAGGAAATGTTTCCAGAGAGGAGTAGTTAATGATCTCAAATTCAGCTGACTTGTCAGGAGATAGGTATTGGGAATTGGCCACAAGGCTTAACAATATGGAGGTCATTGGTTTTTTCGGTAGAAGGTAATATAGGTTCAAGAGAGAATAAAAACAGAACTATTACAGAGTGAACATAGGGACATCTCTCAAGGGATTTTACTAGTAAGGAGAACAGAAAATTGTAGCGGTAATCAGAGGGATTGAGAGTCAAAAGACGTGAAATACTATCACGGATGTATGCATATGGCAATAACCCAGCAGAGGGGGAAACTGATGACACTGGAGAGGGGAGAGAATATGCTAGAGCCGTGTCGTGGAATGAGCAAGAGGGAACAGGATCGTGTGTACAAGTAGAGGGCTGGCTTTGTAGAGGAGCACACAGTTCAATCACAGTAACAGAAGAGAAGACACAATATATGGGCAGAGATGCAAACAGATATGCTCTTCTAATTGCTTCTGTTTTCTAAGTGAAATAGGAAGCAGAATTTTCAGCTGAGAGTGAGAATGGAAGAGGAGGTGTTGAAGGTTCGAGGAAACAGGGAAGAGTGGGAGGCACCAGTCATCTGGGAGAGCAGAGGCATGAATGAATTGACCAAGATAATGTAGCCTAATAACCTAGCACCACTAAGGGCCCATTGGGGATCAGTGATCACAGAATTAAAGTGAAATCAGTCAGCTTGGGCTGAGTGTTTTTCTCCAACCACATCAAATTGCACAGGAATAAACTAGAGTGGTAGGGAATTGAGTTTCACCAGGTTTTCTAGATAAGTCCTACAAAATGAGAGGGGAATGAGCAAATTAAGAATCCGCCTAAGAGATGGATTATATGATAGGATGGAAATTCAAGCTGGGAAGAAGGGGAATGAGGACATGAGAGGGGAGTGGATAGTACATACAAGGAGGAGAGAACCAGTGGATTTTAGGCCCTATTGGAATTGAAGATCATTGGAGTCAGGATAACAGAAAGACAGGTGCCAACTGGAGAGCAGAATGAGACAATGGAGGGTGCGGTCAGTGGTAATGACAAGTTGTAGGGCAGCCATTCTCGAACACGGTGGTCTCCGCATGGCTTTACAATCCAAGAAACTAGTGAGGACCTTAAAAAAGTGTTGGTTCTGCAGGGTATGTCTACTAATATTTACCATATCAATATTAGAACAAAATTTTTAAATGCAAAAATACGCAAGTACGTATTCCATTAGCAGCCAGAACGAAGATGTTCATCACATCATGCAGCTTCTGGAAAGTGTCCCCAAGACAGGGAAATTAAAAAGGCAAATAAGGTCTTGGTATTACTGTGGCAATAGTTTTGACCTAACAGACCCTCTGAAGATGCCTTGCAGCCCCAAGGGGCCACTGGACCTCACTTTGAAAACTGCTGGTGCAGGATGTGGCCACAGAAGTGAGCAGCTGAGGCACGGAAGCAGATATTAACAACTCAAAGATGGAAAGAGACAGGATGGAGAAACAAACCAAGAAACTGGAGGGACCCTTTATATGAATACTGAAATCATAAGAATTATGGCAGAAGTTGCATTGCAACAAGTGGCAGTGAGTCAGGAGTTAAAACGGCCAAATGCTGCTGAGAAGTGACCACAACAGGGAGGAACAGGGGTTTTCTTAGGGCATGATGGCGCAAGATTCAAAATTATGAATTTTTTGGAAGGAGGGGAAGAAAATTGACTGGAAATAGCAAAGAAGAACAGGAGGGACCAAAGGCAAAAGCAAACTGCCACCACCTGAAAGGACACAGAGGAAGCAACGGAAGAGCCCTGTTTCGGTTAGATGGAGAAAGGGAAGGGAAAGTTCCAGGGAGGCTGAGGATATGAAGGAAGTTGCTGATGATAAACCATGAGTTCCAGACAACAGAACAGGACATAGGGGTCCAAAAAGGGGCCACAGAGCATCTGTTCCACTTACCAGTGCCATGTAACAAATTACCCCAAAACTTAGCTGCTTTTTAAGAACCTTTAATTATGGTAATAGAGTCCGCAGGTCAGGAATTCAGACATACAGACAGAATGGCCTGTATCACCTCCATGAGAGTCTGCGGTCCCATCTAGGAACACTCACAGGCCAGAGTGCTCGACAGCTGAGGGCTGGAATTACCCGTACACTCGTGTGTCCACATGTCTGGTACCTAGGCTGGGAAGACCCGGATAACGAAACAGGGCACCGACATGTGGGCGTCTTCAAGTGAACTGACTTCCTCACAGCCTTGTGACCTCACCAGAAGCAGGAGAGCCCGGGGGGGGGGGGGGTCAGAGCTTCAAACCAACCAAGTGTTCCAGCTAACAACGGGGAAATTGCACCACCTGTTGTACCCCAGCCTCAAAAGTCACACAGCGTCAGTCCCAGCATACCCTGTTGGTTAACGCGGCCACAAGCCTGCCCAGATTCAAGTGGAGGGGACACAGAGTGTAGGTGGGAAAACTGTCACACGCACAAAAAAAATGGGAAGCTGTATTTCAAAACCACCTTCTCAGTACATTGACTTCTGTTCAAAAGAGGCAGTTTCTAGATGCTAAAAGATGAAATGTATAGAAACATAATATATACCATTGACTGATTTTCTGTTCCTGCCTTTTAGGGACTGCATGTATACCAGCATGTGCCCTAGCACAGCTGTATTTGGAGATAGGGCCTCAAGGAAATAATTAAAGTTAAATGACATCATAGGGATGCGGCCCTGATCCCCCAGGATTAGTGTCCTTATATGAAGAGAGAGTAGAGAGTTCTCTCTGCCTCCTCCACCTCCACTTCATGCATATTGCAGGGAAAAGACATGTGAGCATGCACAGCGGGAAGGCAGCTGTTGGGAGCCCAAGGAGAGAGCTCCCACCAGAAACTAACATAACACCTGATCAAGGACTTCTAGCCTCCAGAACTGGGAGAAAATACATTGTTGTTGTTTAAGCTACCAAGACACTGGTACTTTGTTATAAAAGCCCAAGAAGATTAATACACTGTCCTCCTTCCTTCTTTAGTATCATGAGTAGAGTCTGAAAGGGTAGGGTTTTGAGTAAATGAAGTCATTGAATTGAGGGCTCAGATCATACCCAATAATATTACAGACTGTTGATGAGAAAACAAGACTACTCTTTGTTGGTAGGGCTTTTACACACGCACACAATCACTTCTTGGCCTTTTGGCTAAGAGCAAGTGTAGTATACACACACACACACACACACCCCACCACCATATATCAGCTGGTATAAAATATATATCAGCATTCAAGTGCACGACGAAAGCCGGATGAGGTACTTCCTCAGCAGATGCAGCACTACGGGCGTCGAGCTTCTAACCTGGCAAATTTTCATTCTCCTAACTGAAATTATAGGGGGAGAAAAGTGAAACAGTAACAAAGAAACTAAATTTATATTGCTGTGTTCAAGGTTTTCATTTAAAGAAAATGTGCTCTGAACATACTAGAAAATTATACATTTAAAAAGAAACAGTTGAATTCATCTGAAAAATCTAATTTTAATGCCAGTCTCTTTTAGTCAACAATCCTGACACTTCTGAGGTCACTGTAGAAATCTTGACTGTTAAAGTGTGACTTCGTGAGCACTTCAGCACACCCCTCACAGTCTCTGTCAATGGCATTTATGAGTATCAGTAATAGGAGAGACAAATACTTAAAAGCATAAGATATCAAGGAGGAAAATTATTCACAGATTATATATCAAAATGAACAAATAAATACTATTAGGTTATTACCTGATTATTTGCCTATGTTATTATCTACTACTTTGTTGTTGCTTAATGCGCTAACAGGTAAAAACAATCTTAACTTTTTCTCAAATTATGAACCATACTTATAAAGATGTAGACTTTACTAATAAAAAGATGTCAAACTCTGTATCAGGTTTTCATGTTGTCTGCTCTATTCAACAATTGTGAAAACAAAATAAATTAACACTTAGCTAGTAAAATAATAATTCTAGCATCAATTCATACAAGAAGTCTCAAGGCTATCTAGCGATCTCTTCTAAACATCTTTATTCAAAATACAAAGTAAACTTTTAAAATACATCAATATTGAATCATTAATGCACATTGCAATTACACTACCAATCATGAGAAGAAATCTGCTGATGAAATATAAAGGCAGATTTCTAATAAAACTATCAGGTGAGAATGGTGTGTGTGCAAGGTAGACCAACAGAAGGTATTGGTCAGCTTCAAGCTACATCAACTCTAGGCTGTTTCTTTCCTCTCTGACATTCAGATCTTAGGGAGAGGAACCCATCTAAGACGGGAACAGAACATTCTTATGATCATCCACTCACCCTTCTGACTCTTGTCCCTTCTAGTTTTAAGTTTTCAAGTCACTGAAGTCTTTCCAGATACCTGGTACAGCACAGAATGGGAAAAAAAAAAAACAGGAAGGGACAGGGGGACAAATGATCACATACAATCACATTGGGTCACAGTCCAATAGACTTCGAGAATTCAAAGCTCTGTGACAAATGCAAAAAGGGAGAGAAACTGACACCAGTGTAGCTTTCAGGGCAACAGCGAACTCTTTGACCAGCGATCCTCATCACCTAGCATGATGGCTATTTGGCACAGACAGTGTTCAACATGGATGAGAGCAACGCAGTGGCGACAGGTGCAGAAGGTGTCTTAAGACAGGTGGTGAGGCCACCTCCCAAGATCCCACAAACTCCATCATGATTCAAAGAAAGAGTTAAGTGCCCAGGAGGATACAGAAACGCTGACAGGACTGGTACCTAAAAAAGGCCTAGTTCTGACAAGAAGGTCACAGGCTATAAGGATCTCACAAGCAGACACAATGGCAAGGTCCGGGAAGTCCAAATCAGCTGCCAGGATGACATTCAAAGACCAAATGGGAACAGTCTCGTTTCAGTGGAGACCAGGGCACAGTGCCCAGTCACCAAGCATGCCAAGTGCAGAGCAGGGGACGCGGTGAGGGTCACACAGTGAATAAAACTGCCCTTCACCCAGTGCCATGAAAATCCTAACTTTTCCCTTCAGAGGATGAGGGAAAGAGCACCCTTGAGAAATGAAAACCACCACTAAGGAAAGTTTTTAAACTGAAAACTAATATGCCCTTAATTAATAAGATCTCTGATGTTTTTCCATCTTCAATACAAATGGGATCTCAAAGGCAAGATGAAAGCAGCTACAGAAAATAAATTAAGTTTCATTTGTATATCTCAAACGTACTGCGCATGTTTTTACACACACACCTTTCTCCCATCCTTCTGAACCTTTTTCCCTAACCCCAGCTACATAAATAGATTCTAAACCAGTACTACTCAAAGTGTGGTCTGTGGTCAGTGTCATTCAGGAAACTGTTTATTACCTGTCCATGGTTCGAGAAATACTGAAAATGAAGACAGGCATTCAGAAATTCCTACAGCAAGTTGTCACTGGGTTTAATGAGCTCATCTCACTGAAGAGGGTAGAGACATATATAGATGTGGTCAGACTCTGGTAACTCAGGTGACCCACAGTATATACACTGTGCTGTATGGGACCACTTATCAGACCATGATGGAGAAAGCCCTTCATCAGGAATCATTTAACAAGCCCTAATGTAGATCAGCATGCAGCCTAATACTGCTCAACTGCAAAGCCAATGCTGGGTTTTGTATTTAGGATCACCATGGTCCAAAAGAGACCAATAAGAATGGAGGACTTCACATGTAAATGATGTGTTTATGCCCAGGAACAACCAAGTAACCAACAGATTGTTAAAACCAAGGTTCCAAAGGAGTTCAGCCAAGGGGTTGGGGGGGGGGGGGGAATATTACTTTCCATAGCAGCATGTGACAATATTACCTTCCATAGCAGCGAGTACCATATTCACATTCCAAGAGGGGATTTAGTTTCAGGCAAACTATCAAGTCACACGAAATAAATGTCATTAATTTGAAAGTTATTGATTTCTTAGTAGTTTTGTTTGTATTTCATTTGTAAAATCTGTTGTGGTTCTGTGATTGTATGAGAGCTATAAGCACCAGGAATTTACACCTAGTTTTATGTTAGTACATATTAAGTAGCATAATAAAAATGAAGTCAGCAGTGGGTATCTGTAAGAAATTTCTTCTCTGGTAAAAAGGTTCTATACATGATTTCAATCTGAGAAGTAATGGTCCCTTGGACATTGGGTTGAGATCAGAAGCCTGGACTGGAAAGAAGCAGAAACCAGACAACAGGGTGCAAGGGGCAAGGTCGACTCCTCGGCTGAGCTGGGCTTTGCCAAGGACAGCCAGGAAAGAGGCTGTCCCTCTGTGCAGCTTTGAATAAGTTGTAATTTAGTTGCATTATTAGAGTTGTTTTGCAACAAATAGGAGCCTAATGGGGCAAACCTCATAAGACAGCTGAACTTCATTTTGGAAGATTTTTTCTATTTTTACACCCAATGGGGGCCTCAAATTTACAACCCCAAGATCAAGAGTGGCATGCTCTAGGGACTGAGCCAGTCAGGCACCCAGAGAATTAAGATTTTTACTTCTCCCCTTTGTAATGTAACAATAACAGCTTTCGCTCCATAACATAACTGCAGGAGGTCAGTACGCCAAGAATCATCCCCACTTCAGAGATGAGAAAAGAGAAGTTCAGAGGGGAGGTCTGTCTGTGCCTAGGAAAACAATCAGGAAGATGGTTAAGAGAGGACTTGAACCCCAGTTTTGTCATTCTGAGTCCTGTATAAGAAGTATGGTTAAACTTTATTCACAGAGCATTTAGTTGTTTTCAGAAAATAATAATGTTAAAAACCCCACCCAATTCTATTACTAGGAAAGACATTTCCGCAACATAATAACTACCACATTTCTCTTTCAATTTAAAAAAAAAATCACTTACCTGAATTGGAAGAACAAATATTGTTAAAACGTCAATACTACCCAAAGCAATCTACATATTCAATGCAATCCGTACCAAAATAACACCAGCATTCTTCACAGAGCTAGAACAAACAATCCTAAAATTTGTATGGAACCAGAAAAGACCCCAAATAGCCAAAGCAATCTTGAAAAATTAAACCAAAACTGGAGGCATCACAACCCCAGACTTCAAGATATATTACAAAGCTGTAATAATCAAGACAGTAAGGTACAGACACAAAAACAGACATATAGATCAATGGAACAGGACAGACAACCCAGAAATGGACCCACAAATGTATTGCCAACTAATCTTTGACAAAGCAGGAAAGAATATCCATTGGAATAAAAAAAGTCTCTTCAGCAAATGGTACTGGGAAAACTGGACAGCTACATGCAGAAAAATAAACCTGGACCACTTTCTTACACCATGCACAAAAATAAACTCAAAATGGATCAAAGAACTAAGCGTAAGACAGGGAGCCATCAAAATCCTAGAAGAGAAAGCAGGCAAAAAAAACCCTTTGACCTCGACCATAGCAACTTCCTACTCAACACATTTCCAGAGGCAAGGGAAACAAAAGCAAAAGTGGACTATTAGTACCTCATCAAAATAAAACGCTTCTGCATAGAGAAGGAAACAATCAGCAAAACCAAAAGGCAACAAAGGAATGGGAAGAGATATTTGCAAATAACATATCAGATAAAGGGTTAGTATCAAAAATCTATAAAGAACTTATCAAACTCAACACCCCAAAAAGCAAATAATCCAGAGAAGAAATGGGCAAAAGATATGAATAGACACTTCTCCAAAGACATCCAGATGGCCACCTGACACATGCAAAAATGTTCAACATCACGCATCATCAGGAAAATACAAATCAAAACCACAATGAGATAACCACCTCACACCTGTCAGAATGGCTAACAATACCTCAGGCAACAGATGTTGGCAAGGATGTGGAGTAAGAGGATCTCTTTTGCACTGCTGGTGGGAATGCAAACTGGTGCAGCCACTCTGGAAAACAGTATGGAGGTTCTTCAAAAAATTAAAAATAGAACTACCTACGACCCAGCAATTGCACTACCAGGTATTTATGCAAGGGATACAGGTGTGTATGCTGTTTTGAAGGGGCATATGCACCCCAATGTTTATAGCAGTTCTATTGACAATACCCAAAGTATGAAAGAGCCCAATGTCCATAACAGATGAATGGATAAAGAGGATGTGATATATATACATATATATATATATATGTATATATATATGTATATATATACACACACACACACATACATACAATGAGGTATTATTTGGCAGTCAAAAAGAATGAAATCTTGCCATTTGCAACTGCATGGATGGAACTAGATAGTATCATGCTAAGCAAAATTAGTCAGAGAAATACAAATATCATGACTTCACTCATATAAGGAATTTAAGATACAAAACTCTTAAGTATGGAGAACAAACAGAGGGCTGCTGGAGGGGGTGGGGGAGGGGGGAATGGGCTAAATGCATAAAGGGCATTAAGGAATCTACTCCTGAAATCATTGTTGCACTACATGCTAACTAACTTGAATGTAAATTAGAAAATAAATAAATAATTTTTTTAAATCACTTAAAATTCCAAATTTGTTATAGAAGAGTAATACACAGGATAATAATTATTTTTCCTTTAGGATTGCATGGCATATGAATTTTACATAATTAAAAACAACTGAACAAAACTAGTGTACATCAAGCCATCATTATGACCCAATCACTTTGGTGGCTCTTTTTTTTCACGTTGTTCTACCAGATTATGTTTATATTCCTCTCCCGCCCAACATAAACTTGGTGAAGAGGAGGTAAAGAAAGGCAACATGAGGTAGAAAGAACACCAGTCTCTGTATGAAGGCACTGGGTCTCAAGACACAAGTCTGGTTCTAACCACAGTCTAAACCAAAAACTTACAAACTCCATGTTTCCTACATTCACTTGCAGACCATGTCCTCCTCCTGAGAAGCTCTGCATGTCCTGAACCAGGGCAGTAGCCTCCTACATGACCCCACCCCTCCAGAGCCTCCCTTTCCCCAATCTTTTCTCCTTGTTACCAGGATGACCTTTCCAAGATGTAAATCTGATCCCTTCACTTCTTTGTTTGAAGTTCTTCAATTAACCCAATACCGGATGGATACAATCTGAACTCTAATCTCACATACAAAGTTCTTCCAAATCTGGCCCTCTCTAGTCGCATCTTCTCCACCCATCTTCCCTACCTCATGGGGAAATGAATATTCATAGTCTATACTCCATATGCATGATCGAAGGAGCACTTTGTCTCCTTAATAAACCAATAGTAGTTCCTGGCATAATTTATTCTACAATGCTTTGGAACACACCATGCCCGTTGCCTGAAATATCCATCCTCACATCCCATCAACCTTCTAAGTTCTTCTCCTTCCTTCAAGTCTTTTAACACTTCCTCTGTGCCACCTCCTCAGTGCAGTCAATCCCTCTTCTCTGCTCCCTTGGCACTAATCTTTCCAATAGAAGAGAGGCTGTACTGAGTTATTTGTCACATCCATGACTCTATAACTACACGTAATAATCTTCCTGAAAATGGGAACCATGGTTTTCTCATCCCTAGTACCCATCACGACAGTTAGTGGTAACTAAAAGTTTGCTACATGTATGAAAGTGTGGCCTTAGGACTTCTTTCATCCTTGTGGCAGTTAGACTAGAATCTATCAATGACCTTGCCCTCATAAAGTTCTACAGCTTAGGATAGCTTTTCACAAAACCTTGAACTTTTTTCTACTTGTTAATAAAGTTTTTAAAGAATAAAAATTTATCATTTTATCATCAGGGCACCCTGAGGTGTTAAGTTTACAGATCTATATCAAGATATCATAAAAATAATGAGTTGCTATTACTGAGCCTGGAACTATATGAAAGGCACTATGATAAATTACACATTTGTTAATTTCATTTAATCCTCCCAAGAGGTAGATGTTATTTGTCCTTATCTTCAAGAAGAGATACAAGGGCTTTGAGAACTTAAAAGAGCACAGAGCCAGGAAGTTCTGATGGAATTTAAACACACTGTTGTTTGACTTCAAATACCTTGGTGTCCACCACTGTGCCAGGTGGAGCTAAGGAATCTCTCTAGGACACTAACCACATTTTCACATTCTTTTCAACACCTGATTTGCTACTTAAAGTTAATCACTGTTGAAGTGAAAGGCAGTAAGAAATTCAATCAGGTGCATTTTAATCAGCAGATACATTTAAAGGACATTAACTTTCCCTTAACACTGCACCCTTTGGTCACTGACATGCCAAAACAAGTAAGTTTCTTAAATGAGGAAATTTGTATTTGCTGGTTTTTGTATTTAAATTTTGGCAACCTTTGAATTTAGGAAGAAACACACTTTAACAAAAGATAAAACAAGAGATTCAAACCCAGGTTTTGCTTTTGCATTTGGATATTGTTCTCTGTTAGACATGTTACTTTGCATTACTATTACTTTTGTATTTTGTGTTACTATGTATTACTATGTATGTATTACTACTATGATAACTTAAGTAAAAGTAAGCTGATCAAATCCTAAATGCCTTAACCTGTCAGCCATCATGCAGCCTTTAAAAACTCTGATATTCAATTCTCAATATTCTTTACCAATTTAAGTTGGTTCTCTTTCTCTTGAAAAAACCAATCAGGTTACCAGAGAAGGAAGAATTATCTGTTTGGCTACTGGGCCTTCTGATAGATCACTAGGCTGAGAGTTCAGATGGATGGCTTTAATTAAATAAAATGTTGGCAAAAGAGCAAATGCACAATGGCTATTCACGATACAGTAGTTTCCCAGTTCATCGCGGTGAGGAAAAATATCTAATCTTGTTAATTCTTGCCCTCATGGCATATACTCTTTGAAAAGAAGGAAAACTATACAATTATATCAAGTATTTGGAGAAAAGCCATTCACTTAAATGACTGTCTTTAAGTTTAACCAAATAATTCTACTTAAAAATATGTTGACGTTTCAATCCTTTTCGTTAGAGTTAACACGCCTATATGGTCAGTTTGTCCAAAGCCCAAAATATACTTTGGAAGCTTTGTCGCAGTATCCAGGACTAAAAAACGCTTCTGATAAATTCTTAATGAAAGATTTAGTGTCCGCTAAATAGGTCCAAAAAATCCATGTTTTATATGTGTGTGTATACATTTGTGTGTGTGTATATATGTATATATGTATACACACACATATACATTTACTAAAAATTCCATCTCAAGAAATATAACCTAACTCCTTTTTTGAATTCTCTCTTTAAAAACTGGTGCCCTAAGTCTTGGCTTTTTAACTTTAGGCATTCTTTTTCATTCTGTGAGCATCAGTTTCTTCATCTGTCAGGAGAAATAATTATACCTACCTTATAGGCATGTGGTAAGGACTGTACCAAATAATGCATATGAAGTGTCAAACACCATGCCCAACACAGAGCAGACTCTCCAGCATTTTGATTTCTTCCCTTTTCCCCATAGTACTCTCCAGTCAAAAGTCAAATTTCAAACTGGAATTTTTGATAAGCAGGCCATGTAGAATAGGGTCACCAGATCTCCTTGTGGTGTGGAAAATGAAACAGCCCAAAGATATAATATAGCACACTACTTAAGTCCCCTGTGCTTTCTCATAGATACTATATAAAAACTAAATTATTTGTACCTAAAGAGATCCAAATACTCTCATTCGACAAAAGAGAAGCAAAACCCCAGACACGATAATTCCTACAGAAGTCCAAAAGAAAGTTCTCAAGTTTACTTGTACACCCCCAAAACTTGTAAGAATAGAAACACAAGGAGAAAGGGAGCTGTACAAAATGCATCCATTTTCCCTTGGTGAATAAACACACACACACACACACACACACACGCACACGCACACGCACACGCACACGCACACGCACACACACGAATATTTACTAACCAAAGCCACAGAAACCAGAAGGGAGGCTACAAGCCAAAGGAGGCATCATTAATTACAGAGATTTTCCTTAACAACTATATTTCTATTACACATGATAAACTAATGAGCAGATTAAAACAACTAATATATTACTTAATCTAATTTGAGTGGGATAATTAACAGTTTTTATAATCCTTTCTCTTCTCCTAAAACATTTATCCAAAAATGTATTGGGTGACTTCAAAAGGGATTTTTATCATCTCAGGCAGAACACTGGAGACAGAAATGTGTCCTGACTTTTAATAGTATGTCACTGTACATGGGTGAATCTTACCATGTCATTTTAGAAGTAACTGCATTAACTGCAATAACCCATATGCTACAGTTTCTCTGCTCAGCATTGCATGCAATAGCAATAGGTCACTCAATATCATCTTGACAGAAGCCTTCAAGATGAACCCAAGTTAGGATGGTGTCTAGACATGACATGAAATTATACAGAGTGGCCAAATCTCTCTTTGTATGTGATAATACCAAGAAGGCAGGTTCCCTAAATCTTTGAGTTGAGATGCGGATTTTTAAAAAGATGAATGCTAAGAAATACTTGTACAAATATGTGGTCCTTAAAGAAGCTAGCAGTCTGTATTAATTTGCAATAAGTTTCAGGAAGAGATTTAACTAAACAAAAGCTACATGAAAAAATGCTATGCTAGAGTAGTCTCCATAATGGGTTTTAGAATGTTTAAATGTAAATTGGAGTTGGGGGTGGGGAATGTGAAATGAGCAATGGTTATATGAGCACAGCCAACATTAGAATTTAATGGTAAGATATTAGAAATGGCATTTTGGCCAATGTTATCCCCAAACAAAATGTAACACGTACTTGTTCCAGCTGTGTTCATGATTTTCCTGACCAATCTGATAGTTCAACATTTTTGTTTATATTTAACAAGAACTAATTCAACACTATTTGAGTCATTTAAAATTGTAAATTCCAAGGGGAAAAAAACTAAATATAAGCTGATTACAAATGCAAATAGAAAAAATTACTCATTACAGCAATATTCTTCCAAAAGAATAAACCAATTTCAAACAGTGTCCTTTGACATATGCAATAAAAATCATGCAGGCAGCTCAGTTACTTTAAATATATATGTTTATATGTGCACGCACACACAACTGAAACACAGACACCAGGTAGGAGATTGTAAAAGGAACAAAACACATATAATTGTGCATTCCCAGTGAATCAGGACCTCAAAAAGAAATGCCACAATCAAATCTGATACAATACTAATTAGAAAAGCATCACATCATATAAGCAAGAAAAAAATCTTTAAAATGTAAAAGGACACCAAGTAACAATATGCCTGTATTCCCCTACCAGAAAAGATAAAGAATACCCAATTTCTGACTTAGATTTTTATGTTCTGGAGGAAATTCAGTCTTATCTACACCAAGCAGATTAGGTGATCATCTTTAAATGTTACCATATATTTCTAAAAGACATACAAGTACATCTTGTCGCAATTCAAAAGTCATTCCGTTTCAGCATTTCGATAAAACTTGTTAGAAGTACTGCAATTTTTTTTTTTTTTAGCAAACATCGATTTCACACCAAGTTCACTGTGACATTCAGTGGATCAGACAGACACTCCATGTTTGACAGAATGCTTTCATTTAGTGCTTTTACCTGGTGATAAATTATTAGGACCAATATTTGCAACTTTTAAGACGTGATTTCCTAGAGGGAAAACCAGGAGCATTTCTAAAGCAGGGGTACCTTTTGAGTGGGTAAACATAAGGTCCCCTCGAGCGCTGGAAAATGAATGCATATATCTAATAAGGAAGTGGTTAAAAAGGGATGAATTCCCTGAGTCATTAAACAGGATATAAACCAAAGACAGGTTGTGCCACCTAGAGAAAACCTGGAAATCGTACATTGGCTCTTAAGCAAGTCAGCATTATTTCAAAAGCCTGAAACTTTTGGCATGCCCAATAACCAAACCACCCTCCATACCAACTCATCGCTGGAGTTAAGCTCCCCAGACAATTCTGCCTTCTCCACACACCAGATTTGCCTCCTCCTGCTTTCCTCACCCACCCACCCACACAGCACCGTTTAACCTCAGCACCGACTGCTGCCACAGCCCATGCGGACCCAGCATCCGGAAGCACATCCAATTCTAAAGCATTTTCCTCGAAGCCAAGGCCGGCAGGGGTGGGGGGAGCAGGGGGGTAAATCCTAGTGGACCTTGCCTGCCAGGGTCCCTTTGGATGCTAGCAGAGCAGCGGCGCACACACCTTTCTAGCCCCGTGGGGCCTGTATAGGAAATTCTGGTGCACTCAGTACATCATATCCAGGTTACCGAGCTGGCCAACCTCTGCACAACCCAAACCAGCGTGGAATGACCTCAACAGAACCAAGCCTTTGAAGTGCAAAGGACCTTCAACTTTACTCTCCTCGAGTCACTTAGAAGCAACGTGCCCAGCACACTTTGTCAAGCAACAAAAGGTCTACAAGCAACCGGCACGGACAGTCGCCTTTACAAAAGAAAACAGACAGTAATTATGAAAAGCCCGCAGTCCTGCGGTATTAACTTGACAGCGGCGACTGCGCTAAGGCATAACTCATCTCCCAGGCATCGCTCCCAGCCCAGACCCCCAGCCCAGGGACAGCATTCCCCTCCCCCCTCCGGAGACCTGCGGCAGCGCCCACTTCCCGCCCCGAAGCTCTTCCTCCCCCAGCTCCTCCTCCTCCCCGAATCTCCAGCAACTTTGGGCTTCCTAGCACCATCGAAGCCCAGCCAGAGGCGGGGACACCGAGAAGGCGGCCGCGGGAGAGGAAGGAAAGTTTGAAAAGTCACTTAAAACACTGCAGGACCCCCTACCAGCGCCCACCCAACAGACAGGCGCCCAGGGCTCCACGTGCAAGCGGGCCCCGGAGACTCAAGAGTACCCCCTACGTTCCTCCCCGAAAAAATCTTTCCCAAAACGAAAAGTTCCCTGCTACTGCACCCTCCCTTTTCCCCTTCTTCTTACACCCCCCCCCCCGCAAAGAAATCTCTCCCGAGTTCGCACGGCGCCGCCTCTATCCGCCCGCGGCCCCGGAGGGCGCGGCGCCCCTCCCCCATCGGCCGGTGGACAGGTCGGGGGCAGCGGGGGGAGAGGGAGGCAGCGGGGGCGGCCCCGGCCCAGACCCCCCTGCCCTGCCTTCCCCCGCCCCGTCGCCTCACTCACCTCTCTCCTGCTCTTCCGCCTGCAAGCAGATGGGGATATTCTTCTTCCAGCCCGGCATGGTGTCTGCTCCCGGCGCTCGCTCTCGGGCTCGCCCTTCCTCGCTCGCTCGCCCCCTCTCTCCGGGGCTCGCCGCGCCTCCTCGCTCGCCCTCTCGGGCCGGCCGCTGCGCGCTCGGGGCTGCTCAGCGGGGCTGGGGCGCCGAGGCGGCTCCCGGGCACATCGAGGCGGCGCCGGGCGCCC
>NC_043709.1:47864084-47893174 GCF_006229205.1 Suricata suricatta | reverse complement strand
CGCCCGGCCTGCGAGGCGCGCCCGGCCCGCCAGGTACCGAGCTGGCACCGAGCCGCGGGTGCGGAGTCCACGCCGCTCGGCCACGGCCGCCACTCCTCCCTCCCAAAACCCAGACCGGCGGCTCCGGCGGCTTAGGCAACGACCTCGATGAAGTAGGGGGCAGTGTCCTTCCCTCTAGTCCCTCCTCCTCGCCGCTCTCCCCCGCCCGGGCTGTCGCCCCCTCCCCGGAGTTGAGACTTCGCAGCTACGGATTCGCTAACTTCGCCCTCAACTAAGGGAAATAGCAACTTTCGGGATGGCCAGTGCCGGTTCCAGAAATGAGTCTTCTGGTGGAGTGGGAAGGGCGTGAGTGGAGAACCTCTTTTGTTTTAAATGAAGCAAGGAGACCTTGGCTGCGTGAATATGGAATCGCTGTCTGCAAGTATCAGAAGGCTTTTAGGATCAGGTTTTATGATTAGTTTCTTTCCCTTGCCATAGGCTCACAGAATATGGGTGGAAGAATGGATATGGGGGAGGGGGACAGCTTTCCTGTAGAGCCTGGAAGATTCTGCCCAGACATGGGGGCGCTTGCTTGTGATTTCAAAGCATAATGCTAGGAAGGGCTCCTGACAGTCTTCCAGATGACACTTGGCAACTGTCTGTCCTGTGGGGTGATGACATCCGTCTGCCTCAAAGCTGGGGGACTGGCTAGATAATACCTATGTCTTCACCTCCTGAGTGTGTGATGTGGACTGAAGAATTTCGCCCCTGAGGCTGTAACTCCTGGTTTGTAGTTGTTGGGGACCAACCACTCGCTGTCCTGCAGTTTATTTTGGCCTCTGAAGGAATTGCAGTTTGCTCTCCCAAACTGAGGACATTGGTTCTTGCCAGCCTTCTCTCTCTTTTCTCTTGGAAACATAATTCTACAGCCGGAGAAACATAGTAACTACAAAAACTGAAAGATAGGATCTCCCCCCCGCCCCCCCCCCAGGCCTTGCTTCCGCATAAGCAGTCTTACCAGGCTGAGATGTTTGCTCCTGCCACTGTCCCTTGGCTGGGTGGCCAGCTGTCATTCATTACAAAACTGCCCAGCTGCCAAAGACAAGTGGCTATCTCTCCTAAGCAAAGGAGGGGCCCAGGCCCAGGAGCTTCAAAGGTAAAGGAATTGAAGGGCTTAAGGATGGGCAGAGTCAAACCATTCCAGGGGGTTATCAATAGAAATCCCGTCTGAGCTGCTTAAATCTTCTTTCCAGACTCTTTGAGAAGTAAAATCCAGAAAAATCAATCTGAATGTCACACCTGTTACTCTTAAATGGTCCACCCTCCATACTGAAATAAACAAGACTCCTTGGATACTTTCTGTCTTGTCTTAATCTTGTTTCAAGATCTAGTACCATCTATCAGGTAGAGAAAGACATTTGTCATTGATTCCCCCAAAGGAACAGTGCAAACCCACCCATAACCAAGCCAGCAGGTAGGTATACGTATGTAGGCAGAGCTCTAGGTTTTGACAATGTAAAAATAACCACAACATTGGCAGTGGTTGCTTTTTGTTTTAATGGCATCTTATATAGCATTTTATATGTATGCGGTTGCTCTAACAAGCGTAACCCAGAAGACCTGTACACTAAGGTATGGATTGAATCATGTTTATATAGTTAGTTACATCACAGTCAGGGGTGCATTTGTCTGTCCTGCTGAGTGAGATTACGGTCGATAGGGAATTCCAGCTCACAACTGTTAAAATAATAGTATTGTTAAACTTCCTTCTCAGGGAGACAAAATTCCTACTATGTGTTAGACTCTGGGCTAAGGCTAGAGATACAAGAAGACAATTACAGTTTAGTAGTGGAAGATCAATTTAATTCATTCTCCTTGTGTGTCAGGGTCAGATATTATTTTACAGATCATACAACTGAGACAGATAAAGAACTCTTAAGGATGGATTCATATCTATCCCACCTGAAAGTACTTATTTGTCCAAACAGTTGTTCATCAGGATCCAGTGTCTGGTATCATCTAACTGTACATCATTTAGGCTCTAAGCTCTGTCAGGGGCAAATATGGCTTACCTCTTTGCATCCCCAGCCCCAGGGACAGTAAGCACTTGTCAATGATGGTATTCAATCACCCTTGAGCTATGCCTAGCACATCACCCCAGGCCCTAGTGAATCCTTTTCATGACGCTGTGAGATTACTTGCTAATATCAAACCAGAAAAAAAAGAAAAAAGAAACACTAAATCATTTAAAACTTAGTCTGTTATATTTGGTTCCTTGTCTGAAGTCATCTCATTATCTATAAAAATCTATTCCAAGGACATTGTAGTGCTACTGGGACTTTTATAAGGAAGATATCTACCAGCCAGTAGGATATAAGATACAGTATTTTTCTCCTTCATTAAGTTTGAAAATCAGAGGCGCCTGGGTGGCTCAGTCGGTTAAACCTCCGACTTCGGCTCAGGTCATGATCTCACATTCATGGGTTTGAGCCCCGCGTCCGGCTCTGTGCTGACAGCTCAGTGCCTGGAGCCGATTCTGGTCTCCCTCTCTCTCTGCCCCTCCCCCTTTCATGCTCTGTCTCTCTCTGTAACAAAACTAAATAAAACATTAAAAAAAAGTTTGAAAATCAATGCCTTTCGAAGACCGCAGCTACAATCCAATGCCTGTTTCTAGACATCAGTTCACTTACATTAAGAATTTTTGGGAGTGGGGGTTCCTGGGTGGTTCAGTTGGTTAAGCATCAGACTCTTGGTTTCAGCTCAAGTCATGAACTCACAATTTGTGGGTTCGAGCCCCACATCAGGCTTTGTGCTGAGCATGGAGCCTGCTTGGGATTCTCTCTCTGCTGCTCCCCTACTCATACTCTCTCTCTCTCTTTTGCTCAAAATAAATAAATTAAAAAAAAAAAAAAAGAGGGAGTGCCTAGGTGGCTCAGTCAGCTGAGTGTCTGATTTTGGCTCAGATCATAGTCTCTTTGTTTGTGAGTTCAAGCCCCACATGGGCTCACTGTCAGCACAGACCCTGCTTCAGATCCTCTGTCCCTCCCCTGCTCATGCTCTCCTCCAAAATAAATTAAAACATTTAAAAAGAAAAAAAGAATTTGTGGGAGCATCTGTCAGGCTCAGCTGGTAGAGTATGTGACTCTTGGTCTCAGAGTCGTGAGTACAAGCCCTACATTGGGTATGGAGCCTACTTAAAAAAAAGAAGAAGAAGAAGAAGAAGAAGAAGAAGAAGAAGAATTTGTGCTCCTTTTTTGAACATAAACTTTTCCAACCAAGTTATTTGTACAGTTTGAGTGGTTTCACAGTCTGGGTTTACAGAATTCAGTTTAATTTAATTGTTTCACTGGTTAGTGTGCATAGTTGATTGCACAGGCCATAGAACACATTCCTAAATGCAGCCTCACTTTATCTACTTTTCTATGTATAATCTTCAAAATAAAATGAAGAAAACGCATGCCCTCTTACTACTAGTACCTCCCTCACCTGATAGAAAAGGGGGGAAAACCTGTGAACCAAATGCTTCAATTTTAGTGTTTGATCAACTTTTCAAGCTCACATGGATACACCAAGGCCCTTAAAGAATTGAATGTGTGTGTGATAGACGCGAAGAGCAGGTTCCCTTTCATTGCTTTTGTACTCTTCTGACAAGTGAGCCTCCAGTCTCCTGGGCCTCCACTCTAACAGAGTGTTATGACTTCTTGGGACTGAATTCATGAGTTTGAGGAGTCCCCTGGGAGATGTAAAATTCCCAGCTGTTATTTTGGATTTGCTCCAGGGCCTAAAAACATCCACAATATATTTTTTTAATCGTGCATTGACTTTCACGAACACACAGACTGCATACTAAGCAGCCACCTGAAAGTTTCAATACCGCTACCCAAAGCCAGCACATCTTTTCTATTGCATGCAGTGAATTTGAAAACTTTTCACACCTGATAGGCACTTCTAGTGGGTACCCGTGGAATCTTTTAGATGTTGTTAACTCACTTTTAGCTACAAAACCCTTTTTGAACATTTAAAATGAAAGAAGCTTCCTTAGGTAGTTTATCTTCTTAGGGGGAGAAAAGAGCAGAAAGCAAGCAGAATGAATCCAAGTGTATTTACTTTAAACTCTTCGGTTAGGGGAACGCAACTGGGGAAAGGGAAAACATGAGAGAAGACACTCTAACATGAATAATTTAAGTAAGATGTGTGAAAACAGACAAAAAATTCATCTAAGAAACAGAGGAAGTTTGGGGTGCCTGGGTGGCTCAGTTGTTTGGGTGTCCAACTTCAGCTCTGGTCATGATCTCACAGTTCGTGGGTTCAGGCCCCACGTCAGGCTGTGTACTGAAGGCTTGCCCAGAGCCTGGAGCCTGCCTCGGGTTTGTGTCTCCTTCTCTCTGCTCCTCCCCCACTCACGCTCTGTCTCACTCTGTCTCTCAAAAATAAATAAATTTAAAAAATTTAAAAAACAGTTTTAAAATGACAGTATTGGGCAGAGTAGTCGGAGTCAAAGAGAGAACAATGGTTAATTTTATGTATCAATTTGACTGGGCTACAGGGGTGCCCAGATATTTAGTCAAAATTATTCTAAGTGTTTCTGGGAGGGTGTTTTTAAATGAGATTGACACTGAATCAGTAGACTGAGGGGGCACCTGGGTGGCTCAGTCAATTAAGTATCTGACTTCAGCTCAGGTCACGATCTCACAGTTCATGATTTTGAGCTGCATATTGGGCTCTGTGCTGACAGTTCAGAGACTGGAGAGTGCTTTGGGTTCTGTGTCTCCCTCTCTTTCTCTACCGCTCTGTCTTTCAAAAATAAATAAACAGTTAAAAAATAATAAATAAATCCATAGGCTGAATAAAGCAGATTGCTCTCTGATGTGGGTGGTCCTCATCCAACCAGTGGAAGGTCTGAATAGAACAAAAAAGACTGACTCATCTCAGAGAGAGAATTCCTCCCACCTGGCTGCCTTTGAACCAGGATATCAGCTTTCTCCTGTCTTTGGACTTGAACTGAAACATCACTTCTTCCTGTGTCAAGCCTGCCAGTCTTTGGGAACCACACCACTGGATGCCTGGATCTCGGGCCTCAGGACTCAGACTGGAACTAAAGCAGTAGCCTTTCTAGGTTACCAGATTGCTAACTGCAAATCGTGGGACTTGTCAGCTTCCATAATCACATGAGCCACTTTAGTAGAATAAATCTCTTCACACACACACACACACACACACACACACACACACACACACCCCCTATTGGTTCTGTTTCTCCTAGAAACTTGATCAACACAGAGACCTATCCAAACCCTGCCTTCACCACATACTAACATTTTAATTCTGGGCAATTTGTTCGAGCTAATTCTATGTCCTCCCCTGTTTGAAATGTAATGCCTATATGGAGATATATGTTGGGGATTAAATGAGCCGGTATAGATAAGGCAGTTAGCGCAACACTGATATGTAGTTAATTATAGTTGGCAAAAATATGAATGCATTGGTAAAACTAAGTTATGCAGAGCAGACTCTTGGGTTTCATAGGCTTGGCCTCAAAAATACAAGGGCTTCCTAAAATTGTATGCAAAATTGTGTTTGGTATGCTTATGATTCCTCCCTCTCTCCACACATACACACACACATACGCACTTGGGGATGCAAGAAAGGCTATAGTCTTCAGTAAGTTCTCAAAGGAGAGAATAGAAGAGCCTGATATGAACAAAAAGAAGACTTCATAATATATAATTATTACTTTTGTTTTGCTAAGTAAAAGAAAGTGTTAATTCAAAAGAGATTTACCTTCCTAGATTACTTTTAGGATTACTGACACACAAAGTTCCAACTTTCTCTCCTTCTCTTTGCATTCAAACTTTGCAAAGTCATCTATACTGCTGACACCCAAGTTTTCAGCTCTGATTCATTCCTAAACGAACTGCAATTTCTCTCTGTGAAAGGCATTATCATCATTTCAGGCCCCTGGGAGGAAAATCTGAGGAACATTTTGACTCAGTCCCAAATCCCCAATTGGTTACCAAGTTCTTGAAATTATTCTGGAATCTCTCTTCTTCCTTTGCCCTGATTCCTGCTTTGTAACCTTTCACCTGGGCAAACCACTAGCCTCTTCTGGGTTCACTTCCTCAGCCTCCCCTTTGTCCGAAGCTCCAGCCTTTTTGCTATTGTTTCCATTTTAGTAACACAATGACAAGTTATCTTTCTTCTGTCTCAAGTATTCTAACAATTCCTCATACCCACTTCATTTGTCATCAGCTACAACTGTTTCCCACAGAAACCTGCCCTCCTTGCTTCCCTCGTTCCTTGAATTGCCCAGTACCCCCTAACATATCATACACTTCCCAACTTTTATAGGATTGCTCGTTAGAAGCAAAACCAGCTGAGTGCCTGAGCCTAAGAGAAATTGTCTTATAACTAATATGTACTGCAACCAGAACTTGAATCCTAGAGTATTGGATTCTAGGGCTCCTCATTCTGCCGCATGCTAAACCATCCACTTTTATTCCTATCCCAAACTATACTGTTTCCATCTTTCAAGGCCCAGTCATATCCTACCTCTTCTTTGCATCTTGATTTCTCTTATTTCCCCAACCCTCTGCACTACCATATATTCCTATTTATGCCATTTTATGCCAACTTATGTGTAAGTCTGTCTATCCTACTATACTCTAGCTTTTATAGGAAAGTATGTGTGAAACAAGCCAATTCTGAAGTATAATAGTTAAGTTCAAGTCCATTGATATGATTCTGGGCAATCACTTGCTTCTCCCCGCATTCTTTCCGTATCTATAAAATACAGATATTAATAAGACCAATCTCATATCATTGTTGAGTAGATAGATTCAGTGTGATAGTACATGTCAAGCACTTAGACCAGTGCCTGGCACATCGGGAGAATCTAATAGATTTTACATATTATTATTGCAGGGCCAGGAATGTGCTTTATGCTTCTTGGCATTGCCACAGGCATCAAGCATGCACGTTACAGTGTGTGCTCAATAGAGGCTTGCTGAGAAGATGAATATTAAAAATATTTTTAATTTCCTAAATAAATACCCAATGATCATGAAGACAGAGCCCATCAATGTGCTACTGATGGATAGTTTTACCTACCTTATTTCAACAAGGTTTGACAACGCTTCAAAAAGAAACCTTTTAGGTCAGGATAGAGAGCAGTGATTTTTATTATTAGGATTAATATTAGTATTATGAACAAGAGCAAAAATGACGAATTCAGTAGAGTTCTAGACATAAATAAGCATTTCATCATGAAAATTAAATAGATTGTTCCTACCTTCATAAAAAAAAGTTTCTAATAATGAATCCAGGTTTAGCCCCTTGAGTATCTAAAAAATTAGAGCAGTGAAGTGATTAAGGAAACTGACTTCAGAGGGAAAATTAAGATAGCAGCTACCTCTAGTATAGATTGGGTAAGCAATGACTAAGAGCTTTTTGGTTGAGATTCATTGGATCAGTAAAGGTTATAAATACCAAAAGGAAAAGGAATTATTTATCATCTTGGCAGGTGATAAATAAAAATAAAGGAAGAAATGAAAGGAAAGTGTAGGTTGGTGAAAAGGCAAGACTTAACCTGTACATGCTGTCGGTAAACTGTGAAAAACACTGGTAGGTAATATTGTGTGCCCACATATTCTACTGGTTAGCATACAGATTGATAGACGACTTTGGAAAGCAATATGGCACTATCTAGGAAGTGCAAACTACATATCATTTTACCTAGTTATGCTATTTTTGCAACTCTCTATTAAAGAAATTATCAAAGATGAAGGCAAAGGTCTATACGCAAAGACGTTTGTCACAATTTTCTTTATGATGGCAAAAAACTGAAAAGGTCTTAAATGTCCAATAATAGGATGTTGTTTACATAAGTTATACTGACTGTTGGAAAGCCCTTAAATATCATGAATTTAAAAGACAACAGTGAATGCTCATGATATAAAGCTCAGGGAAAAAAAGAAGGGTTTTTTTCTCCTGAAATACATACTACATTCATAGAGGCATAGTTTTTCATATTTTTACATATCTAAAATCATATGTCTTGTAGTTTCACGGCCTGGGGATGCGTATTAAAACCTGCAGATGGGGGACATCAGCTTTAGGGCAAGTTCTGGAGACAATAGAATACATTCAAGAAATGCTGCATCACCAACACCTTGGTGGAGACAGAAGATAACTGTGTAGAAAGACACACATTGAAAAGTCTGAATCACAGAGGGAATCATAAGAATCAAAGTTTGAATATGAAAAATTTTAGGAATGTCTAACCAGTTAATTTCACTTCGTTTTATTTGTATAAACTTTTTATTGATAAAATTATGTTTAAAGCATTTCAACAAGTATGAAATAATAATTCTAAGTGGTTAAACATTGTGTCATAGTTTTGGCAGGTTTTTTAATCTTGTTTCCTAATAGTACATAAAATAATGGTAGATGTTAATATAGATAACTTACTAGATTAATGAAAAGCAACATATATATGGTATGAATCCAATTAAAAAATTTTTTTAATGTTTATTTATTTTTGAGAGAGAGAGAACATGTGAGCAGAGGAAGGACAGACAGAGAGGGAGTCAGAGAATTTGAAGCAGGCTCCAGGCTCTGAACTGTCAGCACAGAGCCGACACAGGGCTCGAGCTCGTGAACCTTGAGATCATAACCTGAGCCAAAGTCGGACACTTAACCAACTAAGCCACCCAGGTTCTCTGAATCTAATTTTTAAAAGGGAAAAGATACATCAACATATGTTCTCTCTGGGTATTAACATCTGTGAATTTTATTCTCATCTTTTCATACATTTTTATATTTTTCAATTTCTCTAAAAACCAATATTACATTTTTAATTGGAAATTCTTAGTAAATATTGTTTTTAAAAACAATAATGTAAGCAAATGTTTGAAGACTTAAGATTTTTTTCCCCCAACTTCTCTGGAGTTGGAATATCTATCAGCAATTGTGAAGTAAATAGGCTAAGAAATTGACTTTGAGAAGTTTTGAGTTTCAGTCTTCCCTCTGCCAGCCTTAGCTATTTGCAAGTGATTTGAGTTTCCTAGAATTTTTGTATTCCCATGGGTAAGAAATACAAAATAATGCTCACTCGCCTACTTCAAAGTAACAGTGAATGAACATCTAGGAGGAAATAAATAGATTATATCATAATTGCATGGAGTTCCAGCAAAGAGCATGAACAATGCATTTTGTGAAGACAAATTTATCTTCTCTTTAACTGATCACTAAGCAGCATTCATGTCTACAGTAGCTGTGGGGCCCAGGCCAGCCAATCTATTGAAATCCCAGGAAGAGCAACCTTAGAGCAGTTTCTGATGGACCAGAAGATTAAAAAAAAAAAAAAAAAAGTCCCTTAAAGATTTGTAAGCTTATTTATTTTTCCAGCTTGAAACAGTATTGAACACAAAGTGCCTGACACATATGTATTATGCATGTATGAGCATTTGTTTATATTCTCTTTGACTTTTAAAAATCTGTTCAATGAGCCTTTTTATTCTGCACTTATTATATACGATGTTTCATTAAGATCCATGGATAGAGTCACTCCTAGTTTTTATTTACATTATTTAAGCACTACAGTGATATTTGCTACTGGTTATGTAAATGGAAAATAACTTCTAAGATTTATGATGTGATTTTCCTTCTTGCACTCTGGTGACTAGGTTGCCTCCTGATTTTTATTTATGCCCTGAAAGATAATCAGCACCTTCCATTTGCCCACCCACACAGTAGCTTAAGCTTTAAGAAACTACATGGCTAGAAATGAAGGTGGGGGAGAAATAACTCTACTTATTTTAGAATGACAACAGGTAGCTCCTCCTAGAAACCCTGAGGCAGATCGGCTTCCGAGAAGAAATACCAACCCACTTTCTGTAAATGGGAAGCGGAAGTCTCTGGGCTTCTCTTGGAATCTGCCCCAGCACTAAGAAGTCAGAAAAGACCTGTACTATGGAAACGCCTGAAGGCAATTAACTGGTAGACAAAGGAATTACTTCAAATTTTTAATAAACAATAGACTAGATGAGCAACGAAAATTGTGCCCATCTACAGCTACCCTGAAATCTGACAGGAAATAGGCCAAATTGCAAATTAGTCTGTTTAATAGTTATATACAAGAGAAAGTGCCTCCTCCTTGCGAAGGAACTATAACAGATCCAGTCTTGGAGGAAATTACAAACAAGTTAGACTCCTTGGGGCACCGGAGTGGTTCAGTTCGTTAAGTGTCCGCCTTTGGCTCAGGTCACAATCTCACGGCTCATGAGTTTGAACCCAGCGTCGGGCTCTGTGAAACTGCTCAGAGCCTGGAAACTGCTTCAGATTCTGTGTCTCCTTGTCTTTCTGCGCCTCCCCCACTCACACTTTGTCTCTTAATCTCAAAAATAAATATTAAAAAATTTTTAAAGAGGGGGAAAAAAACCCAAGTTGACACCTCAAGACAACTTCCCTAAATTCATTTTAAATGAGTTTTGCATTGTAACCCAAGTCAAAAAAAGAAAAAAGAAAAAAAAGAATAAATAAAGGAAGAAAAACAAAAACAGAACAAAAAGCCTGAACAGCCACCAGATAAAACACCATGATGACATCTTCTCAGGATCACAGAAAATTCTCTCATACCCAAAACAAAGTGAATTTTGTCAAGCAATCAACATCACTTAACTTTTATTTCAGCAAACTACAGTCCATAGTCTACTAGTAAAACAGACTAGGATGTCCTCTCTGCCTGTAACTTAGGTCTATTTTTAATTCATTTCACCATTCAAATTACTGTTCTAGTGTTTTATCTTCTTAGGCCTATCCAGAGCAGTCTCAAAGAAATTTTACTTTGAGGTTGCCCACAGCCTTTTCAAATCCTGACCCTTCTAAGCATCCTCTTTTCCAAACCTCTATGTGTTCTCTGTCTCCCGGGAGCTGTCCCTGTCGTCATTTCAAGATAGAGACCTGCCCACCTCCTCTCCACCATTCCTAAACTGCACCTGTCTCCACTGTAATCTCCGCTTTCTGTGTGACAGTTAACCAATCTGATAAATGAGTCTATGCTAATGTGCTATTAGTTACTGTTGTGCAACTGAAAGCATGTTGGTTTCCTAGCCTCTTTTCCTTCCAGGAATTTTTACTGTGGACTTTAAAAAAAAAATGCCGTGTTTCATAAGAGGTGGTATTAGCGGTGGGAATTTGAGGTATGATATGGACCTGTGGGAGAAAGTAGGACAGTCCTTTTTGTTATTCTTCAAATCACAACACAGAGGAATGGTGTCCCGGGGTAGTAGCTGATGCATTTGGTTATTATATTATGGATGACTCTGCAACAGTTCTGTTCAGAACTGCTGTGGACTCGGTATTAGGTTAAAACCTAGAAAAATGCCACGGGAGGCGACTTGCATTTTCATGTCTATAATAAAGTTTAAAACATTTGAACTCTTGATTTAATTGGTGTATATTTAAACTTTTCTTGCCATGGTAAAAGAAAGCCTTTTTGGCATTAAACTGCTGCTATATACATCCTCAATGTCTGAAAAATTCATTAAAATAGCACTTTAATTTTGACAGAGTTGAACTACTTGGAAAATTAATTGATTGTTTCTCACTTGAGCTTTGGAGACGCCATTAAGGTTTTTATGGTTTATGGAAAATTGAGAATTGAAGTACACTAAAATCAATATGCTATCTGATGTACAGAGAAAATGGCACTGCACATGAAAGAAAGCATAAACAACTCCTCAGAGCCTTTTCTTTCTTTCTCCTGATTCGACAAGCCTATTTACATAAAGCTTCTATATTTACTTGTATTCAAAGTCCTTAGTCATTTCACTGTGATGCACATTGTGAGACGGAATAATGAGGTCTGAGAGATGAACCACTGGGTTTTTGAATCAATACTTTCTGGTAATTTCAAAAAAAATATTAAGGACATAAAACAAAACACCAAACATATTCATACAAGTCTGTGTATTTTGTAATGACTTTTAACGAGCAATCTGTCATTGGGCTTATGTGTTTGGGGCAATGGAAAATACCTCTGTGTTCCATATTGAGCTTACATGTGTTCTGGAGAAAACCATCAAGCCTAGAGGAAATAATGGACAATGAGTTGGGAATGGGCTGACTCCACCAAGTAAGATTTAGGAGCCCATTCTGTCAGATTAAACTAGGCTAAGGAGAGAAAAAAAAGAAAGGACTAGTAAGAGAAAAGATCATTGTGCAATTTGTCTTTAGTCTTCTGAATATATCCCCTCTGACATATACACCAATAATTCTGAGGAGGTTTGACGTTGTTCAGTGTTTGCAAACACTGAATGGACTGGAGATTTTAAGAAAAGCCACTTTCGCATTTACTCACTTCTACAGCCTCTATTGCAGAAAGAGATATTCATTTAGTGCTGCTTCCAAACTCCTTCAGCCTCGGACTGACCCTTTCCTTCTGTGGGCGGTTAAAATCACATCCAACTCACCAACCTCCCACATGGTCACATTCATGGTTTATGGGGTCACCAGCAGCGATGGGTTCGTGATCAAATATTTGCTAGCATAATTCTTATCTCAGAAACGCTAAGTACATAAAGTAGACTTATAGGTAGCAGATTGGTTATCTTGGGTATCACTGGATGCTGAAAACCAGGATGGCTGTCTAGTAAGAATTTATTCTGGACCCAGTATTTTGAAGTATGAAGCAATTGCATAAGGAAACAAGGGTGCGCCCACTAGGTTTGCACTTGATGCTTGACATGTTCACTTTCTATAGTTTCAGACTTTATCCAAAGGAGTTAATCATTATTTACTTCCTTGAGAAGTTAATAATCCCTAAGGAATGCACTGTGACTGGAGAAACTCTTTAAGTATTCTTTTTAAATTGTATTTTAAACTTCTTTTTATTTTTTAATGTTAATTTATTTTTGAGAGAATGAGAGACAGAGTGCAAGCAGGGAAGGGCAGAGAGAGAGGAAGACACAGAATCTGAAGCATGCTCCAGGCACTGAGCTGTCATTACAGAGCCTGATAACAGACTTGAACTCACGAACCATGAGATCATGACCTGTGGTGAAGTCAGATGCTTAACTGAGTGAGCCACTCAAGCACCCCTTAAACTGTACCTTAAACTTCTTTCTTCTGTAGTTTCATTAACAAAGGCTATGGAAAATTTACTAAGTCATTAAGAAATAAGTGCCCACCCAAACCAGGGAAAGATGCCAATGTATCTCCTGATTGTCAGGCTGGTGTGCAGTTCTTTACCTGGCCGTTACCCTGCCAACTTGTGAGTGACTAATCTCTGCCTTCTTCTCCCACAGTCGATTTATCCTAGTCTATGTTCCCGTGATAGGCATCTCAGAACGTGCCCTAACAATTTGTTCAGAGGAAGGCCTTCAGTTGGAATGGAAGACTAGGAATTTTTCCTGCTTCAATAAGTGCTCATAAGAATATAATTTATTAAGCTTCTAAACCAAGAGTAAGAATTTCCTGTTCATGATTATACTATACTTACAGACTTATTGAGATCCCAAAAGGGAAATAAGTCTTGCAAAAGATTCACTCTAGCACTATTCCTTACAGGGGGGAAACCATTAAAGGAAGGATAGCTGGGGCCAGGAAATTTAAAGGTGAATACTGCTCTCCACCTGTTTTGTTCAGTAATCCCAACCATTTGACATAAGCACCAAATGGTGCTCTTTCTTGAGAAATAATTTTTTTTTCCTGCCACCAAATTTAATCCAACGGGCTGTGAGACCACTGCAGAATTATCCTTTTTTTCCGTTACTGGGATTACCCTTCCCACTCCTAGAAGGAGGATCTTTGGGTCAAATCATGGTCCCCATGAAATCCACCTTGAAGCATGTCTTATTAGTATCAATCGTGACACAATCAGAGATTGATTTATTGCATTTCCACCAACCAGCAAGCAGCTAAGCAGATAAAAACTGCCTGGAGACTAGGAGACAGCAAAAGCAGGCGTGGAATTGTTTGTTCTTCAGTAAGCAAACATACTTCCATTGAAGGGTTGGAGACGGTGGTCCCTGAACAGACAACCGGAGGGTACCGCCCAGCAAGGGAATGGAGGATCGGCTAATACTGCCAGGGCCCGTTCCTCACAACCCTTCTGAGGCAACTGTTTTCGAATCAGTTCTTGGAATAAAATAGTCAAAGTCTGCAGCCAAAAGGACAAACCACTATCAGGTACAACTTTATAATGTTTCTGTGTTTTGTTTTGTTTTTTCTTTTCAGCTGTGTACAAGTTTGTAAACGCTATCAAGAATGCCTGACTTCTAATCTGATAAAAATCATTGCTATTTACTGGGCCCCAGATCATGCTGAAAAGCCTGCAATCTGATCGTTCTTGGTACGCTCTGACATCACTGAAGAGCAGCCATGATATTCACAAGCTCCTTTAACACTTCAGACCTGAGCAGCTAGGGGCTCAGGTCATGATCTCAGGTTCATGAGTTCGAACCTACGTTCTGTGTCTCCCTCTTTCTGCCCCTCCCCTGCTCATACTCTGTCTCTCTCAAAAATAAACACAAAAAAAATTTAAAAAAAGAACCCTGACCAGCTGAATTTAAGGGATCAAGGGCAACTGACAGCCATTTCACACCTTCCCCATATGAAATCCTTTCCCACAGCAGTTCATCCTTTATTTTGTTTTCATTAGAAAAGCTTAAAGTTGAAAACTAGAAACATAGTAAACGTGTAAACATGGAAGAAGGAATCGCACTGTGGTTAACGGCATAGAATCCCACAGAACTGCTTCAGAGTTTTAGCCCCCTCACTTACTACCTGTGTGAACTTGTGCAGCCTTGTTGAGCCTCGATTTTTCTGTCTGGAAAGCGGGGATAGTATCAGTACTTCATGGAACATAGTAAGTTAGCTGATACTCGCTTTTTAAATTTAAATATTATTCTACTAGAAGTTACTTCTGTGGTATATAAAGGTTTTATACAATATAATTATAAAGACAGTTACCACTAAAATTTCTAAACAACTAAATCGTAGTCATGAACGATATGACTATAAAGTATTCAGCGCTGGGACGGGGACTTCATGAATACAAAAGAGATATAAACCCTGGTCTTTTCCCTTAAGTAATGTACCTCAAAGGTGGGGAGACAAGACTAACTTATGAATATGTAATCATTAGTAAACATACACGGTACTAGTGAATAAAACATTACAGTATTTACTTAAAAGATCAGTCTGGATGCAGATGATTATGGCATCACATGTAAATCAGTCATGTAACATAGTCCTTAATCTTCCAGTGCCTCCAGACAATTAGAAGTAGTGATCAAATAGAGTAACCAATGTAATGAAATCAGAAGTTGCAGTGAAATAACAGCGCCTTTCAATTTTGCATTTCCCGATTTTGTCTTCATGGCAGGGGCCGGGAGGGGACCATTCTAACCTCTGCAGACCTATCCCTGTACTGCGGTGAATACTGACCAGCATGGACTTGTTTCCATGCTCTGTGTATCCGCTAAATCCTCACTGCTGATGGTGACCCAGTAAGCACAGGCACATTGGGGTAAGGTGATTCTGCTAGCCCATCCGGGTTCAAATGTGCAACTGGACCAAACCTCATGCTCTACTCCTACAAAGCGGGCCCTAGAAAAATATTTCCTCTGTCTCTCCTCCTTACACATGCTCAAACTAAACGTTGCTACGTGATGATACTCAGTATCTATTTAGAAGTGATTATGACTACATTAAAAGGACAACAAACATTGGGAAGGGGGGGTTTCCAGGGCATCTGACAAATACCCGGGATGGCACGCTCCTAAAGTGGAGACGGAAAGGTGACGACTGAGCTGCTGACACAGGCTTGCTTCGATGGAAACGTTCTCTTTTTTCCAAAATGAAGGCTAGAATTGCCTGACTCTAGGAGGCATCGCCTGGGAGTTCTTTGTTTCATGGTTCAAAAGTTTGTTTACTGAGCTTTTTTTCTGATAATGATCTGAAAGTCAGTTTTACTTTAGAATGAATGGCAAGTCTAACTTGAATTTTTTATTATTTGAGCTGTGCAGCAAGAGGTCAAAAATGGCCCTACCACTGATCCATGGAAAAACACAGAGCTATTTTCTGTAAAATTGCTAACCTTATCTCCAGTTTAAAGTAAACTTTCAGGAGCACACACTTAAACACACACACCCATACCTACAAATTTTGCTTCTCTCCAAAAACGTAAAGAAGAGTGGGCAGTTTGAAACAATCAATTCTTATCTAAATTGGGTCAGTCAACTTTTACACAACTTTTTTACTTTAACCAAGAGTGTAAGAATTATTCTCAGGAGCAAACAATTTCCAACGAATGCTAGCTCCTTTGGCTATAACAGTGTTGGGAGGTGGGTTGTGGTCACGGAGTAACTAAGGTCTTCAAAAAAAGCTCCACTACAAATATACGACATGTGTTCAGGCTTGGCTGTTGGAGTTTATGTAACTATTTTGTAAAAATATCTTCTACAGATTTGTCATATCTTATTTAAGAGATTTTGTATCTAGGGGTGCTGGGGGGCTCAGTAGGTTGAGCATCCAACTCTTGATTTCAGCTCAGGTCATGATCTCATAGTTTGGGATCCTCTCTCTTCCTCTCTCTCTGCTCCTCTTCCCCCCACTCTCAAAATAAATAAATAAACATTTACAAAAAGAGACAGTCCGTATTTAAATTTGTTTGTTTGTTTTTTTTGAGGGACAGAGAAAGACAGCGCGAGTAGGGGAGGGTCAGAGAGAGAGGGAGACACAGAATCTGAAGCAGGCTCCAGGCTCTGAGCTGTCAGCACAGAGCCTGACACAGGGCTTGAACCCATGAACCGTGAGATCATGACCTGAGCCGAAGCTGGATGCTTAACCGACTGAGCCACCCAGGCACCCTGCGATTCCATATTTAAATAAGTCATGTCTTATTTCAATGTGAAAACTACTTCAAACTCATTGGTTACTGAAGTTTAATATCCCCATGATGTAGGTAAAATATATTATGATTTTTGTTAGAATAAGAACAGTGAGGCACTCATAATCTGTCTCATTTCTATTTGAATAGAAAATTCAATATTTGTGGCTGAGTGTGACGCACAAGCAAGAGCAACATTGCGTTCAGTTCAGAAGTGTATGCACAGCCTAATTAAAATTATATTTTAAAACGACTATGGGGAGAAGAGAGTAACTCTAAACTGTGTTGAGGCTAGTTACAGAATTCTTCATTTATATTCTCAAAATAATACCCCCTAACATTTTAATGGTTATTCTGGTATCATCTGAGGACACACACATATACACGCATACATATATACAAAATCTGAAGAGATCATACAGCCTTAGGAGATAGCCATTAAAATAGTTGTTCCAAATATAATCTTGCGATTAATATGTGGTATGTTTAAATGCATATTTTTAGATATATGTATGCATTTATTGATATTCCTCTAGCTTTTCCTTTTTTTAAGTAAGTTTTTGAATGTTTTATTTATTTTTGAGAGAGAGACAGAGACAGAGCATGAACAGGGGAGGATCAGAAAGAAAGGGAGACACAGAATCCAAAGCAGGTTCCAGGCTCTGAGCTGTCAGCACAGCACCCAATGCAGGGCTTGAACCCACAAACTGTGAGATGATGACTTGAGCTGAAGTTGGCAGCTTAGCAGACTAAACCACCCAGGTGCCCCTCTTCTAGCCTTTCCTTAACAATAGACTGCATATCTAGAGAGGAATGTGGGCAAAGAGTATGCTGTGAGTTCATGTGTGAACTTGCCCTAAAATTCTCAATATTAATAATGAGGATTTACCTTTTTAAGAAAGTGAAGTACTTTCAAAAGTAAAGATACACTTTTTAACCATTAAAGGTAATTTTTTGGAGGCAAGTTTGAGAAAAAGGTGCTTCCTTTAGCAGCTCAAAAGTAGAAAAAAGAAAACAAGCTGAAGTTAAGTCTATGACCTTTCCGTCATAGTACATATTACAAATGATCACAATATTTATGTGAAAATATACTGTGTCTGGTAAGCTTTGGTTCTCCGTGGCCTTAATATTGTATTTTAAATAAAATAAAGGATTTAAAAAAACAAAAAATAAACAATTTTTTAAAACATAAAATTTCTTCTAGTGAAAAGTAGATTATTGAAGCTATGGTTAATAAAAAGAAAAATATCAAGCAGCTGTTAATCTTACCCAAATTCACATCTGATTTTCTTTTTCAGTTCTACACTTGATCTTAGCCAAAAGGCCGAGAAGCAATCTTTTTCAGTTCTGAGTACTTCTGTTTTCATGCTAAATCTTGGATTCATTATTAATGTTTTGCAGGTTCACTTGAAACTGATTCTAAAAAAGAAGTCATGTAGGCAATCTGCACTTTCATAAAGTATAAGAATACTCCTTATTAAAAATGTACAATAGTTGAAAGTTATGTTTATTTTTCCTGTTACTTTTTATTATTAAAACTCTTTCATAAACCTGTTATTTCTTCTATGCCCAGAAGGCAAAAGATTGGCTCTCTGTTGAATTAGTTCACCTAAATGTCAACTGATTTTTTTTTTTAATGGAATGAGAATTTTGTGTTAATATTCTCATTTAGGACTACAACTATCTGACCTTTAAGATCCTTTCCTACACTATGATTTCTAATGATTTTATTATAACTTTCCTTAAAATTTTATCCTAATTGTTAAGTAGAATTCAGTGTTATTTTAGCTTAAGGCAGAATGTGAAAATATTTTTGTCAACTACGGCCTTCCGTTGAGATTAATATAGATCCTTAGAAATCTCTAAGGAATTTTCCTAGCGTCTTTGGGTTGCTGCCTGAGAAAAAGGAAGCATTGAAAAATTTCTCCTCTAAAAATTATTCTTGAATCCCCTTCCTTCTCTTCGTGCTGCCCACCCCACCCCTTAATATCTCTGAGGTGTGAGGCTTAGCAGGAGGGCATAACAACAGACATGAACACATCCGAGCTCACATACTAGATGTGCTTGGTCAATGTACAGATACACCGTTGCTTTTACTTAAATGAGGTTTTGTAGTTTAACCCCTTGCTCTTATTCAAAAGCTCCCTCTCAAGTTTCCCTACAGGGTTGTTAGCTCCCATTCTTCCCTTTGATCCCACATTTACTCAAGACTTTCTCACTGGCTCCCAGCTCTACCTCTTCAGTTCCAGTTTCAAAGTACTCTCACTGCCCCCCCCCCCCCCCCCCCCCCCCCCCCCCCCCCCCCCCCCCCCCCCCCCCCCCCCCCCCCCCCCCCCCCCCCCCCCCCCCCCCCCCCCCCCCCCCCGCCCCAAACCGCCCCCAATGCTGACTCAGTGGCTATGTTCTCTCTAGTTTGCCCCTCCCCTCTCACATTTCCGCTGCTCTCTGACCCCACCTGCCTACTTCCTGCACAGGCTCTGCATACTCCTGTCTGTTCTGCTTCAGTTCTTTCAGGGTTTTTTGTGGTTGTTGACTACTTTTCATAGTTTGATCATATTTCTGCCAGTGGTCCTTTTTATTACTTTCAGAGTTTCCCGATTGAGATTAGCATACAACCCTTGCCTTTCCATGGTCTGTAATGGTGTATCCATACCTACAGTCTAAAGAACATTACCTTCTAGAAAAAACTAACATTCAGCATGATAAAATGCATTAAATATGTTAAGAATACATGAGTTTCTAAAAATACTTAAAAATATTCATTAGTCATCTTTGGAAGCTGGTAACAAAAGGGAAAGGGAGACTCAGAATTGGGCATTTATCATGTTTTCCCATCAGGACTACATCTCAGTGTAACCAAAGAGTTGATGAGGGAAAGCTTGTTTGTTTTAACTAATTACAGCTAATAAATGCAGAAAGGACAATAGAATTTAAATATCACCATTTTGTTTGCAATCCCTAGTAAGATAAAGAATCTGGGCAATGACCATCAATATCTTCTAAGCCATTAGGTGAAAAACTAATGGGGGAACTTTATAAAGAATGGATGAAGCTGACAATACCAGAATCCACTGATCTTGTTTAACATTACAAAAAGAGAAACAAACACACATTCTGTGCCTCATCATATGACAACTCTTTTCCTCCATCATGAAGGTTGGCCACCACCATGAATGACACAGTAACTAGCTGGACCAGGAAGTTCACGACCAACCTACTACTTCAGCAAAAATGATAGTCATTGAGGTTCTTCACCCTGGAAAAGTAGTGATACCTAAGACAGAAATTCAGGAAAAACTAGCCAAAATGTAAGAGACCACACCAGATGTCATTTTTTTTATAATAGTTTATTGTCAAATTAGTTTCCATATAACACCCAGTGCTTCTCCCCACAAGTGCCCCCCACCATGACCATCCCCCCTCCCCCTCCCGCTCCCCCTTCAGTCCATGGTTCTTCTCCAGTATTCAGTAGTCTCCCTTGATCTGTGTCCCTGACTCTTCTCCGCTCTCTTTCCCCCTTCCTCTCCCCATGGTCCCCTGCCAGGTCTCTCCTGTTAGACCTATGAATGCAAACATATGGTACTCATCTTTGTATTTGGATTTAAAACCCATTGTGGTGGTGGCAAGATAATTGGCATGATTTATGATTCCTCAGATTATGTAAAGAAAAACGTACCCAGACATAGATTTGGAAGACATGGCCTGTATGAAAAGAAAAACACATCAAGGAAGCAGCAAAAGACACAAGAGCAGAATGACGAGAGTCAAGGGGATTGCACAAGCCGATGTTGGTGCCTGCAAATAGAAGGAGTAAAGACACTTCAGTGACTATCTGTGGTGATCGTGCAGCTTTTTCATGAGAATATTGATAAACTTAGAGTGTTTATAGACTTTATATAATATATATACAATATATAATATATATATACACAAGAATATATACACACAATAATATATATACACAACACTAACTATGAAATATTCTTGTAAAAAAATGGAAGAGATTTTTAGCAAGGCCTCTAGATC
This sequence comes from Suricata suricatta, assembly GCF_006229205.1. Lineage (NCBI taxonomy): Eukaryota > Metazoa > Chordata > Mammalia > Carnivora > Herpestidae > Suricata > Suricata suricatta. The sequence continues at coordinate 47,872,278 of NC_043709.1, read as the reverse complement.
TAACTGCCAATGGACTAGGAAATCCAGGAGACAGGATATCACACAAAGGCAATCAGCAAAATCCAGAATGTGAAAAATTCTATAGGGCAAATTACCTACTTTCTTTAATAAATTACAAGAAAAACAAAGAAAAACCCCCAAAGGATACACATATGTTGCAAGAAACTTTACAGACAGATTAATGTGTAATGTATACATTTTGTCTCCTGATTTGAACAGAGCAAAGCAATTGTAAACAAAAGATCTCTTAGGGAACAATCAGAGAAATAAAAAAATCCAGTCTTTTTAGGAACTATTATTAAATTTTAGGTATAATAATGGTATTGTGGTTATTTTTTAGAAAGAATTCTTATCTTGATTTTTCTTAATTTTATTTTTTAAAATTAATTTCCACACCCAACATGGAGCCTGAACTTACAACCCGGAGATCAAGAGTCGCATGCTCTACTGACTGAGCCAGGCAGGCACCCCAAGAATCCTTATCTTTAAAAGATATAGTATAAAACACTCAGATATAGTGATATAAACTCTTGGATTTGTATAAAAATAATCCAGAAGATGGAAGATATGGATAGGATGAAAGGAGATTGGCCAAGAATTGGCAAGTATTAAAGCTAGTGATGGTAGTTTATTATACTATTTTTATATACCTTGGTATATGCTTAAAATTTTTCATAATAAAAAAGTTTTAAAAGATTCAGCAAATGATACATTTCTCTGCAGATGCAATAGGAACTCCGTGTCAAGAGAGAAGCTTATTCTAGAAATTATAGCCAACCAAATGGAAATTATTCTGTAGGAGTGTAGTGATAGTCTCACCCCACTTTCTTCTCCTTTTCCTCCAAAAAGCTTTAGAAAATATGATATTGTCTGTTAAAATGTAGACATTGAGGGACTGGAGGATGGGAAGAAGGGTGTTCACTAGGGAAGTAGTAGGTTTATCTTTTAGTTGTGGAGAATCTCTGCTTTGTCCTCATTACTGTAGAAAGGAATGTGGTGATCCGGGGTGGAGGTAATGTGTGCAGGTCCCAGGTGAGTGCACGTCCCCTTAAACCCAGTGCAGCCCAGTGCACCATCTGGGCAGCCACAGCCATGTAGCTGGTGGTTCCTCACCTGGGAGGAGAGAAAAAGCTGCCACTAAAGAAACAGAGTTAGAGAAAACTGAGAACAAAGGGGCTGGCACATTCCTAGGGAAGAATCTGCAGTCTAAATCAGGAAGTTCAAGCCATGACAAGTCCAATTCTAATTCTGGCTAAACGTTAAAGGCTTTAAAACTAGGGAACTTGAGTGTAAGATGCCACCACAAAGACTTCTCAGGCTTGGCAGGACTAAAAAAGAGGTGCCAGAGCCCATTGGTAACCAACCTAGTAAGAAAGAGAGGCCCAAACTGAAGGCTGAATTGGAGTGGAGACCAGGAGTTGGGAACACACACTTTGGAGGGGGTCAGAGATGCAGCGGATTTAATGGAGAGGCTGTAGTCCATTGATTAGGTGGTCTCCTAGGGGTCTAGTGTCACATGTAACTGATCCCAGGCAGCAGGTATGATTCAGGAATAGTGAAGGAATTTGAACCCTGGTCTGAGATCAAGGCCAGTTTTACCGTTGCACATGCTGCCTCTCGGCTCATTCCACAGCCTGAGCATAAGGGAGAGGCCTCCAACAAGCAGCTCAGTTCTATCCGCTTGGTGTTGTTCTTGTCCTGGCACCCTCCCAACCCCTTGTTAAATGCCGATCCCCTGCTCAGGCAGCAGTAGAGGAGAGCCAACAGGATGCAAAAGGAGGAAGATGGAAGAGTCCGTGGGAAAGCTTGGGATTCCAAGAGGCAAACCCACCTGGACTGAATCCTGGTTTTATTTCTTTCCAGCTCACTAGCCTCTGGCAAGTTTCCTGTCCTTTAGTGCTTGTTTTATCATCTGTGAGATGAGCAGGGTATTATCTATCTTGAAGAATTGTGAAAATGAAATTTAAAATGGACCATAAAATACATAGTATTAAAGAAGCCAGGAGCCCCACTCTCCCTTTTAAAATTGTTTTTGAGCATTTGGGGTCCTGAAATAAATGGAAACCAGATTGACTGCAGGATAGCAGACACCTGGGAGGTTTTATGAGCATGTGGCAGCCCCAGACCTAGAAAGTCACGTACTCAACCCGTCCAACTTGTTTGGGGAAGAGTTGTTTTTGTGAAAATTTTATGAGTCAAAACATTATAATACCTTGCCTAGTGTCTTCCCAGGAGCAGCCCATCCCAGCATCACAGAGGTATAAGAGCTGGAGGGGACTTTCCTACCAACGTCATCTTGTCCAAAAGATTTGCATCTTTTTCTAGTTCATGATTTTCAACATTACCAATAGATTGGGCATGGGATCTCCAAGAAGCAAGAAACCTAAGTGATCCATACATATCAAAGGGTTGATTCCTTTGGGCAGGACAAGGATATCATTTGAAACTTTTTAAAATATTTATTTATGTTTGAGAGAGAGAGAGAAATAGAGCATGAGTGGGGGAGGGGCAGAGAGAGAGGGGGCAGACACAGAATCTGAAGCAGGCTCCAGGTTCTGAGCTGTCAGCACAGCCCCACACGGGGTTTGAACTCATGAACCACAAAATCATGACCTGGTTACATGAGCCAAAGTCAGACCTGGTTACATGAGCCAAAGTCAGACATGTAACCAACCAAGGCACTCAGGCACCCCCTTTTTTTTTAACTTAAAAAATGTTTAAAGCATATCATTTTAAAGCAATTATCTGGGGCATTGCATCAAGTAAAGTCTAAGATGCTATTTCAAAGAGATGCAAAACTACAGAGAATTAGGGGCACCTGCCTCGTTCAGTCAATGGAGCTCCTGACTCTTGATTTCAGAATTGTGAGTTCGAGCCCCACATTGGGTGTTGAAATTACTTAAAAAATAAAATCTTAAAAAAAAAAACTAGAGGATTAGAGAAATATAATGTGTGAGGAGTTTTTTCCCCTCATACATTGTAATCCTTAAATGAGAAGTCCAGGTTGAGGAATGGCTCTGCTCGATGTGGGCTATGGTACATGAAGATAGTGGTAAATAATGAGGGAAGACAATAAGTTGTAAATTTTTTTTGCTTATGTATCATAAAGACCTTTATGCTTTTAAATATTTTTCCTTAATATGTAGCTATTGCTCACTAAATGCTAGCTCCTGTTTTCTTTCCACATCATTTATATCAAGTATGTTAGAGATGGCCAAATCCTTTGCAGATAGTTTTTTTTTAATGTTTTATTTATTTTTGATACAGAGAGAGACAGAGCATGAGAGGGGGAGGGGCAGAGAGAGAAGGAGGCACAGAACCGGAAGCAGGCTCCAGGCTCTGAGCTAGCTGTCAGCACAGAGCCCGACGCGGGGCTCGAACCCACTAACGTGAGATCTGACCTGAGCCGAAGCCGGAGACTTAACCGACTGAGCCACCCAGGTGCCCCTGCAGATAGTTTTAAAAAAATGTTTATATACTTATTTTGATGGAGAGGGAGAGAGAGAGAGAGGGAGAGAGAGCAGGGGAAAGGCAGAGAGAGAGAGAGAGGGAGAGAGAGAGAAAGAAAGAAAATTCGGAGCAGGCTCCATGCTCCCAGCACAGACCCTGATGTGGGGCTTGAACTCATGAATATGAGATCATGATCTGAGCTGAAATCAAGAATTGGACACTTAACCGACTAAGCCAGGTACCCATGCAGATAGTTTTAATAAAATTTTAATGAAATTTACAACTAATGTTCTGCTTTGACACTATAAAAATAGCCTAATTTTTCACACAGTCTCTAGAATTGTTATTGACTTAGAGTCATGGGCTTTTATGCTTATTTTTTAAAGGATCATTTGACTAATGCTTAATAGAATAGAACTTCATTGTTGTATTTAATTTTAAATATCTTCCTAGGTTAGCTGTTGACAACTCTAAATTTTGGCTGGTTTTTTAAAAAGGCATCCACCAGTTATAAAGATACAGAATTAAATTTTTTTATGTTTATTTATTTTTGAAAGAGAGAGAGAGAGAGAGAGAGAGAGAGAGAGAGAGAGAGAGACAGTATGAGCAGAAGAGGGGAAGAGAGAGACGGAGTCAAAGAATCCGAAGCAGGCTCCAGGCTCTGAGCTGTCAGCACAGAGCCCAGTGCGGGGCTCAAACTCAGGAGCTGCAAGATCATGACCAGAGCTGAAGTCAGATACCTAACCAACTGAGCCACCCAGGTGCCCCAAGATATAGAATTTAAGGAATAGGGAAGATAAATATTTAACTCAGTAGCTCCTTTAACATTTTTTTCAAGATCATTTTTGGTCAATAGACATCCAATCAAGACCAAGTCTCTAGGAGATTGCTGTAATTTTGTTCATTTCAAGCTAAGTTGCTGAAGACATTTCTACTGTATTTGTTGTCTCCATTTTATAAATCCTTGTGGGTTACCAAAAGACCATTATAGAACCTTCCCTAACATTAATCTTCTAAAGCCATTCTCTGGCAAAGATAATTAAAACTTTTCTTTTTCCTGGACTCATTGGACTTATTTTAGATCTGCTGAACAACTTTTATTATGATTAGACTGGGGAAGGTTTTTTTTTACTACTATTCTTTAACTGGTGATAAAACCTTATGGGACATATTTTTTCCATTGTTTACATGACCCCAAAATATACAAGTGAATCAAGAAACTCATCAATTATCTGGTCCTCTTGTTTTCCTGACACAAAAAAGCAGGTTAAACTATCATCTGGAATACTAAATCCCGCCCCCCACTCCATGGCGAACCTAGTAGTTTATGCCTATAAACAGAGTTTTAGACAATAGGTAGAATGAAAAGCCAGACTGGAAAGATCATGCTAGTTTTCTTCAATTCCGGGCAATGTCCCAACATTAAAATGAATTGCTCTCAGAGCTGTGGGGAGTGGATATCTGAAATCATTCCTTTACAAGCTGCAAGAGGCTTGGGGACTATGAAATGGTAAAATGTCAGCTGGAAGGAAATTAAAGTTTTCAAATCCTAAACTTGACCTTAGAGGAAAGTTTGATTCCTTGAGTAGCCATGTGGGGGGTGGTGGGGGAGGGGACACAGCCACACTGGATCTAAGTGAGCACAAACCTCAGAAGTCCCCAAACCTGAAAAATGCTGAAATAATAAAGAAGCAGACAAGTAGGTCTTAGTTCCAATGCTGCTGACTACTGGTCACTTACGTTCTCTAAACACCAAAGAGCCAGTGGTGTCATGGTTTAGCATCTGAACCTTGGAACCAGACTGTCTAGGTTTATGATCCTGTCATTTACCAAAGGCTGAACTTAGGAATCTCAACCTCTCTAAGCCTCATATGTAAAATGGGATTCATAATGGAACTGAACTCTGAGTAGTGCTGTGGAGAATCAATGAATGAGGATATATACACTTGGCACACAACAAATTCTCTGTTTTATGCAGCTCCTATTACTGTTATCACTCTCGTGGGCTAAGGCATCTGAGACCAAAGAGCTGAAACATGAAGACTGCAGATGGCCATGCTAATTCAAGATATCGTTAGTCAGTTCTCCAACAGACCTACCTCAGTAATTCATCAGAGGGCTGGATGAAATCTCAAATCATAATGGGAATGAATTCTCCTTCTACGTCCTGTCACAACTCGTGTTTGCAGGAATTTGGAAGGGAGTCATTTCTTCTTTGTATGTATCTGGTCAAGTAGAGACCTAACACTGCTGGAAGCCATATCCTCACCTGGATGATTGCCTACTTTTTTAAGTTATTATTATTATTATTATTATTATTATTATTATTTTGAGAGAGAGCAAGCACAAGCAGGGGAGGGGCAGAGAGAGGGAAGAGAGAATCCCAAACAGGCTCCGCTCTGTCAGCACAGAGCCTGATGGAGGGCTTGAACACACACACCATGAGATTTTAATACAGTGCAAGTCTATCCGTTGCCCTTGGAATTGAGAAATCCTGGGAAAGAGACGAGACTAGGTGTCATACTCCTGACTTCCTCCTTAACCTGCCTTAGACAGCTCCCTTCTTAGGTTTTCTGGCAGTAAATTAACCACACTTTGAGTCATCCCATAGGTTTGTGATCTCCCTTCTTATAGAAGATTGTTCTAGTCAAAAATTATGAAGTCCAGCTTTCTGCCTCTGCAGAGATTGAATTCAGTGTATGGAGAACTGGACCATTAATTGGGGTTGACTTGATGTGAAATGGATTCTGCTATCTGAGAAATATTCTTGGGAGGAAAAAAAGACTAAATATTGCTATTTAAATGTTGCTAATACCTAAGTGGCTGGGTTGCTGTGGGAGCATAAAACAGAATAAGAGAAAGGGCTTATTATTTGGGGAGATGCATTGAGTTCCTTTATAAAAGATGTTATCAAAATATTAGAACTTTTGCTAGTTGATAACAGCCCTATCAGAAGACTGACTTTTCCTCAAGGCCTGGTGGTATCATCAACCTAGAGCCTGCAGGAAAAAAAAAATTAGGATTATGTTTTATGGATGAAATAACATACGGAGTTATATACTGTTAGCAAAATACACGATATTTTGAAAAATGACTCTGAAACTGAGCTCCAGCTTCAGAAAAAAGGAAATCAACCATGGATAAGATTCTGTGATAGGAATTCTGAAAATTTGTGAGACAATTTCCCCTTTTCTTTAAAATGGATAACATTAGGGGTGCCTTGGTGGCTCAATTGGTTAGGCATATGACTTCGGCTCCGGTCATGATCTCACGGTTCATGGGTTTGAACCCGGCATCGGGTTCTGTGCTGACGCTTGGAACCTGGAGCCTGTTTCAGATTCTGTGTGTGTGTCTCTCTCTCTCTGCCACTGCCCCACTCGATCTCTGTTTTTCTGTGTCTCAAAAATAAATAAATTATTAAAAATAAAATAAAATAATTTACTCTTTCCATATCCCTGCAAAACACCCATCCTCTTGCAGTCCTGGGGGCGGGGGGGTGGTCTCAGGAAAGGGGTATTTTAAAAAATTATTTTGAATGTTTATTTAGTTTTAGGAGAGAGACACAGAAACAGAGCGTGAGTAGGGGAGCAGGGAGGGGCAGAGAGAAAGTCAGACAGAATCCAAAGCAAGCTCCAGGTTCCAGGCTCCAAGCTGTCAGCACAAAGCCCAATGGGGCCCATACTCAAGAGCCATGAGATCATGACCTAAGCCAAAGTCAGATGCTTAACTGACTAAGCCACCCAGGTGCCCCAGCAGGAAGGGATATTTTGATCCACCTAATCCTCAAAAGAAAAGCTGAAGCTGCCTCCATGGCCTTCCTTACCAAACAAGTAAAATCTGTCCAGTAGTGTATACGCCCTCTTAGCCCATTCACTAAATCACAGAAAAATGGCCCATATCTTATATAACTCTTCTTCCCATAATCCTCTAAAATGGGAAAAGATGAGGGGCAGGGAAAATGCCAGGCTGTTGCTGGGGGGGGAGGATGTACCTTCTGCTTTTTTCTTACCACCACCCCCAGCACCATGTCACAGGTGAGGATGGGTAGTTGGATAAACCTATCAATTGGAACGTATCTGTATCAGTTTGCAAAGCACCAAGAAAAGTACATTTGACTATAAATTGCAATAATGAGCGGGGAGCAGTACAGTCGTCAATGTCAGCGCTACTGCTATTCCAGGCAGAGGTCAACGTTGCCACACGAATGAGTGATTCAGCATTACAAAACTGTAAGGTATCTCCTCTGCAATCAAATTTGGCTCTCTCAGAAGTAATCAAAACAAAGTGCTCAGCAGGAGCAAGGCTGGAGAGTAATTCGGCAGTGTATTATAGTGATTACTATTATTTTATCATATTTGTGGTAAAAACTCTCCATTGCTGACCAAAATCCATTCTCCTCTTCTTTTGGGTGTATCCTCCCCCAACCACAAGATTGCATTTTCCAGTCTCTCTTGAGATCAGGTACGCCCACAGGACTAAATTCTCAAGAATGGAACATGAGTGGAAGTCATAAGTATGCCACCTGTATCATTTGCTTAAAATGAAATTGATTCTTTGGACCTGGTCTCTCGAACACTTCCCAATGTGCCCAGGAGCCATCTCGGATGATTCTGGTGAGGACAGAACTCTTTCCAGGGGATCACCAGGGTGACAGAATGAGAGAAACATGAGCACCTGAATGCCTGTGTAGACCAAAGCCTCCCTGGACCTGCATTATTCACTTCAGGACTGCCGTGTGTGCAGG
>NC_043709.1:47830654-47863984 GCF_006229205.1 Suricata suricatta | reverse complement strand
TGTGTGTGTATATATATACAACATCTTCTTTATTCATCAGTTGATGGACATTTGGGCTCTTTCCATAGTTTGGCTTTTGTTGATAATGAAAGATAGCTCTTTGCTTCAGTGGTTCAAAATGGCTGCTTCAGCTCCAACCATCACATTAAAATCAAGGCTGGAAGAAAGGAAAAGTAATGAAGAAAATTACTTCTGTCTCATTTTTGTGGGAAAGCAAACTTTCCATTCTTGAGCTTGGCCATAACTAGGTGCTTAGAACTCTAAGCTGCAAGGGAGACTAGGACAGTGAGATTTCACATAGTCTAAATTGGGGAGGAAAGGTTTAGTGTATATTTGGTAAGCAAAAAAAAAAAAAAAAAAAGGGTCTGTCATAGACAGCAATTTTATTTGTCTTAGTCTTCATTTTATCTCCTGCATCCAGTTTAATGATTTGCACATAGTAGTCTCTTAATGTTGAGTGAAGGTTTGCTAAATACCAAGTACAAAATGCTTAGCACAGTCTTCACATACAATACGTAATTGATAAACAATGACTGCTAGTAACTACATTGTTTAGAGATCCCAAGAGGGTGTGTGTGTGTGTGTGTGTGTGTGTGTGTGTGTGTGTGTGTGTGTGTGTGTGGTGTGTGCTATTCAGATTCAGATGGATGCTTTCCAACACCACTTTGGTTGATTAAGGGTAAGCACCAACAGCTGATGGTTCTGCTAGGCACATTAGCCACAGAAGGGCCCTGAATGGGGGTGGGGAAAGGGGAAGGGTTGCATCTCTTTCTTGCCCTCCCAGCACGCATTGCAGGCTAAGACTGGCCAATAAGGGAAAGCCCCGTAGCAATCACTCAGTTGCAGTTGGTGAAGCTCAGTTTACACAGTTTGCGGAACTGGTGAATGCTTAAAGCTTTCATTCTTTTGGTAAAGAAAAAAACAAACAAAACCAAAAAACTCCCCACCCTAACGGTGGCCAGATTTCTCTGCCTCGACAAGTAAAGACCTTCAAGACCTTTGTGTCCCCACCCTCTTCTTGGCAGCATTTCAACCACCCTGCTGGTCCTCCCCTTCACTTCTCTCTCTCCCCCTTTCCACTGTGGGGCGGAACCACAGGTAAGTTTAGATCCCCCGTGAAATACACAGCCCATTCTCTGCTTCCCCTCTCCACAAGGTGAGCACACGCGCGTGTAGCACCAATGCTGAGAACCACAGGTATGCGGTTCTCCTCCCTCGACAGCCACTGTGTGGGTTAGGAGGCTATGTTAGTTTGCTGCTGTTGCAAAGAACCACAAACCTGTGGCTTAAAAAACAAATGTAGTCTCTCAGGGCTCTGGAGGCTAGAATCTGAGAACAAGGTGTCAGCAGAGTGGATACCTTCTGGGCTAGAAGGACAAAGGGTTCAGGCCACACCCCTGGCTTCGGGCATTTTGTTGGCAATATGCTGTGTTCCTTGGCTTGTCTTTCTCAGCTTGTAGAATCATCAGCCTGGTCTTGGCCTTGGTCTTCACATGGTGTTCTCCCTGTGTTCATTGTCTCCAAATCCCCCCTTTTTATAAGGACACAGTCTTGTTGAATTAGGCCTATCCTGATGACCCCATTTTTAACTTGATTGTGTGCAAAGGCTCTATCTCCAAATAACGTCACATTCACAGGTTCTGAGGTTTAGAATTTAACACCTTTGGGGGGACACAATTCAGTCCATTAGCAGTGAGGAACTGATACATATATTCCTCCCTTCCCTTCACTTAAACAAAGACAGATAATGATCTCAGGGCCTCCTAAAATGTTGAAATAAGTTCCAGGATCTTTGGCAAGAATCGGGACCTATTAAGACAGTGATTCTATGTCCTGGATTTTTAGGAGAGCATGCAATGTGTTTTCAGTGAAAACAATTGGTTAAATATACTTAAAAGAGATTTCCTTATGTTTTATGCCTTTATAAAATTTCTGAAATAAATAGATGGTTAAGTCAGACACATTAATGATTATGATTGTAACTATAATTCATGGCACGTAGCCTCCATGTGCCAGGCATTACTAGAAGTTTAACTTTAGTAATATTACAAAATGGATGGAAACAGCCTCATTTTATGGATGAAGACACTCTCAGGATAGATAGAGAACACGCCTACTTATGGTCAGGCCCAGCCTGCAAGCAGTATTTCCAAACTAATAATCAATGTATGTTTGATTCCCCAAATTGCTACTGCATGTCTTTGTTTCAGAAAATATGATCTCTGTACATTTGTGGCTCAAATCATCTGTACAAATTATAATGGCTGGACGTGAAAAAATGAGCGTCTAGACAAACCAGACTTTTAATAAAAAGAGAAAATTGTGACCATCAGAGCTGAAATAGCACTTCATTGATTTACTAATTTAATTCCATCAGATAGATCATGGTTATACCTAAGGTGAGCAGGCAGTGGTATGTTTCTAACGTTGTTAGGAAAAATGTGGGTCGGTGTTTAAGTAACTCTTCAAATCTTTCAAAATGGTTTTTCCCTTTGCAGGGCCTAGCCAGTTGAACATTAAGGAGGAAAACATTCAAGTCTTGCCTATGTCACTACTAAAAAGACTTCAATAAGAGACAGGCATTGTTGAGAATTTGATAATAGCGGAGTTTAAGAAAGTGCCGTTTGTTTTAAATTACTCTTACAGTCTATAAAATGTAGATTCCTCATCAAAGTATTTAATTGAAGTCTTCTTAATACTCAGGTTAAGTTACATTAAAGAGAAGATGAAGAATCCCTTTAAATCACTTTGCTGTAATAGGATTTTGTGGATAAGAACCTAATTTAAAATAAATGGGCCACTGGCTAGATTTAGACATTTCTGTCATACAAATTTCTGCTCCAAATATATTTGCAGTAATGGATTTTGATATATTATAAAAATGGTCAATTGTTTTAGACAATGTACCTCTCTTCACACACGTAGTAACTGAGGAGCAACTTCTGGAAATTTTGCTAATTACCGATGGCTGTTTTTTGTGGTGATAAAATTAAAGAATTTAGCAGAGCGCAGATGTTAAGAGCTGCTTGAAGTCAGTAACTAGCCCTCAAACTATTTCTGCCCGGGGAATTCAGAGGTAGAATCCTCACGTATTCATTCAGCATATTCATTAAACCCTGTCGGCCGGCACTGTTCACTGTGATTGACAGCGTTAGTGGTGGGACTGATCCCTGCCTTGCAGAGATTACGCCTAGTGGTGGGCGGAGCCGTAGACAGGCAACAAACGATAAGATACTAAGAGAGTCTGACGCTTCAGAATAAAAGTTAGGATAAAATAGCCAGAAAGAAAATGGGGAAAGATAATAGTGCCACGAGAAAAAAGAAAAGAGACAGTAAGGCAAGAAGTACTGATAATGTTGCCAAGTGACATCACCCTTTTAAATAGCTTCCTCAGGGTGGCTCAGTCGGTTAAGCTCCGCCTTGGGCTAGGGTCATGATCTCCAGTTTGTGAGTCTGAGCCCTGTGTCCGACTCTGTGCTGACAGCTCAGAGCCTGGAGCCTGCTTCAGATTCTGTGGCTCCCTCTCCCTCCCTCCCTCCCTCCCTCTCTCTCTCTCTCTCTCTCTCTCTCTCTCTCTCTCTCTCTGCCCCTCCCCCACTTGTGTGCAAAAGTAAGTAAACATGTATAAATAAATAAACAAACAAATAGCTTACTCAAGGCAGGCCTCACAGCAAAAGTAGCATCAGAGTCTCAGGCTGGAAAAGTTGGATTCAGAGTTTCCATTAGATGAAATTGAGCAGGACCAGGTAGAACATAGTGCATTGACATTTTAAACAACGGCCCAGGTTTGAATGGCATTGACGAATCAAGGCCTAGCTGTGGGGAGTTCTGGAGACAGATCACATTCCACTCCCTCTCCATCTCCCTCCAACTCCGTTTCATACAACAAGTGTATATAGACTAGAGAAGAGAAATCACAGGTTCTTCCAGAAGTCATGGGAGCAGGGATGGAAGTAAATGGTAATGAGATATATGCTGGAATAGAAAATTACTTAAAGGGGGCTTTCTGAATTCAGCTCAAGACCTAATGGAAATGTTGAAAATCACCCTTGAAAATTCCTCTGCAGGGCCAGGTGCCTACCTGGGTGGCTCAGTCAGTTGGGTGTCTGACTTCGGCTCAGGTTATAATCTCACGGTTCATGAGTTCAAGCCCCATGTTGGGCTCTGTGTTGGCAGCTCAGAGCCTGGAGCCTGTTTCGAATTCTGTCTGTCTGTCTGTCTCTCTCTCTCTGCCCCTCTCTCTCTCATGCTCTCTCTCCAAGATAAATGAACATTAAAAATTTTTTTAAAAAGGGAAAGAAAATTGCTCTGCAGATAGCCCATTGGAGACCAGCAGACCATCTCTCATGAGCTTGGCACTGCCAGGTTTTCTTTTGGCATCAAAGTAGATTTCTGTGTCTTTGGTTGAGCAGCAGATAAAATAATTGATTTGCATCGTAGGGCCACCACCTGAAGTATTTTAGCATGGTGAGAGGATCACAACTGAATGCAGGTAGACTAGGTCACGGCAGACTCATGTCTCTTGTCTCACTCTGACAAGGGTGATCACTTGAAGGGACAGCAGGCAAGTGCTATTTTAACATCTCTCTATTCCAACCAAATACTGCTAAATTTGCATAAATTACCTACAAATAAATATTTAATGTAACTACGGTCTACCTATCAGCCTCAGGTCTTGTGTTTATCAGCTACTATCAGTGTGCCTCCCTCTCTCGCTCTCCCTGTCTCTCTCTCTCTCTGCCTCTCTGAGAGGGTGACCATTTGCCTGTTTTTGTATGGTTTTACAAAGCCACTGAAGTTTACAACCACATGGCATTTGTCCTTTTTTACTGTTCAATAGGATTATCTTTACTAAGCTATTGAAACAAATATATCACCTGTATATTTTTCTTTTCGCTTCATTTAGTTCAATAAAATGAGTCATGTGAATTAGAGAAAAAACTTATGCAAAATATCACAATTCACTTCTATACACTTACTTCATACACACAAGATCCAAATTAAGAGAACTGCCAGAGATGGTGAAATAATTTAGGACAAGTTCACAATATCATGAAGCTTGAAGACCCTTAGTTTAATTATTAGTCAGGATTATTCTGATTACATATGCATAAACTTCTCCCTCGGGATAAGAAATAAGAAGATTAAGTTGTCTTTTTCTAAGCAACACATTACAAGCTTAACCAAGATTAACCACATTATAACAACTAAGATTATACAATTCAAGATTCCAGTTACATAATTTAAATATTTCAAAAATTGAAGCTAACTCCTTAAAATTCTGAACTAAACCAAAAAAAAAAGAAAAATAAAAAAAGTTTGTGTGTGTTTGGGATTGTTCTGTGTATTGTGATACTGGTTTAATCGATTAAACTCAGTTCTAAATAAGTTTTCTCTTTCGGGGGAGGGGAGAAGGGTGGGAAGGGGTATTGTAGTTATAGGAGAAGCAATTGGAATTTAGTTCTCCTTTTGGTAGTGTTACTAAAATGGAGACTTTTTAGAAATTCTCAAAGATAATTATGCTTCTCCAATTTTCATCTTCACCTCAATGGGAATACCATTAATCTGTTTTAGTAGACTTTTGAGAACTCTGCAGAGTTTAGACCCTATTGCAAAAGAAAAAATAAAGGCTTGAAATGTACTGTTCCCTCCTGGGTGACTGCCAAGTTTCCAGTTTTTAGCAACTCTTTTCATAGATGGCACAACCCTTGCTAATATCTAATTTCTCAGGTATTTAGGATAAAATAGTTAAGCAAGTCCAATGAATTTAATATCAAGAATTAGTTCATTACATAATTCAAGGGCTACTTTTTGAAATAAAATGTTATGAATGAAATAGTTTTGTAAACAGGAATCCTAGGATATAAGCTGAAAAAATTCCAAACCCACTTATAAGTCTGACGTGGGCAAAGGGGGCAAGGAGTGATCTTCGAGAATGCCGCACCATTGGGCACACAGACATCTTTAGAATTCACTGTTGAAAATGGCCAAAGGAAGACAATGTCCAGCAGAGTTCCAGAATTAGACCTAGGGTCTGAGAAGCCATTGTAAATCCTGATACTCCACAAACATGTCTGAAAGACTAGCAGGGCATTCCTGCCTGGTAGGGAGTTTTTATAAGAGGAACCACAGAGCCTTGTAGGAAGGAGTTCACCCAAAGAAGGGAGAGGTGTGCAAGCTCAGTCCAAGGACAATGGGTCCTTGTCAGAAGGGAGAAGCAGTCTGAGGTTACAAGGTTTATGTAGCTCATATTTCCTTCTGGCCCTCGTTGCATCCTGAGACCAGTGCTCAAGTCTCAGGAGGAAGAGTGTTTGATAAGAAGCTGATCACCGGCATCACTGTAACAGACAGGTCAGGCCGCATGGCTCTGAGGCCTGTTACAGAATATAACCCAAGTGAAAGGTGGGGGAAATTCCTCAGTTTAGCCTCAAGGCAGTTGGCATATGTTACAGCAGTTACACGCTGGGAAGGCCATTCGTATCAGCCACCTGGGATCCCCTTGGCCGTGTTGTATGAGTGAAAGAGCGAGGACCACAGCCACCTGGTTGCTGGTTAGAGGCTCAGCAACCTGACACCTACGTGAGACCTACTGGGGAAGAGGACGACAAAAGACTCCCATGTCACAGCCAGGAGGATTAAATCTGGGAGTCCACGAAGTGACACAACTTCTAAGGATTTTCTTAGCCACTCCAGGAGGCCTGAGATGGGGCTGGAGCTTCCTGTGAGTCACGCAGAAGGACCAGACAGATACTCTTTGGTTAAAAATCTCTTGGTCCTAGGACTCCTGGGTGGCTCAGTCAATGAAGCACCTGACTTCAGCTAAGGTCATGATCTCACAGTTTGTGAGTTCGAGCCCCGCATTGGGCTCTGTGCTGACAGCTCAGGGCCTGGAGACTGCTTCAGATTCTGTGTCTCCCTCACTCTCTGCCCCTCCCCAGTCACGCTCTGTCTCTCTTTCTCTCTCTCAAAAGCAAATAAACATTAAAAAAGTTTTTCTTAAATCTCTTGATCCTGTTGCCTTGCTAGCATCCCCAAGGCTGGTGGGACCTAAAGAGACACAGGCTATATATGTAATTTGTGAGCTCTTCTCACTGCTCGCTCCTCTCCATTCCCCACTGCCACCCTCAACGCACGCACAGTGCTTTACAAGTGATGACGTTGAATGAACACCTGCACCATTCAGTGTGGATCCAGCAGACCTGAAAAACGATGTTTACTTTAATCTAGTTTGGGAGACACCATATGGTTAAAAAAAAAAAAAAACCGAAGCAGAATGAAACAAGGAGAACAAATTAAGATAAAGCATTTCACATAGCCACAGGAATGAACAACCTGGTGGCTTTGCTCAGGAAAACTTTCATGGAAGAAGTGAGGTGATAAAGACATTGGTGAGGAATTTTGCTGTTTCTCCTTGTGATTCTGAAATCCCAGTCCCCTGTGTGCAATACTAGTTCAGGTAATGGTACACACACACACACACACACACACACACACACACAGAAGGAGTTATCTGAAGTGGACCGAGATTATGGAGCAGTACTGTGGACAGTTCTCCAAGGTACAATCCACAGTTCCATTGTCCTCCTCAGGAGATGATGAAGTAAGTCATAGCCATGAAAACTCTAAGTGCTTATATTTGAATCTCGTGAGCCCTGTGAAGAGAGAGGCAGGGCCAAGATTCACCCAAAATTCATGCCATAAAGCCAAGCACCTACAAAGTGGGAGCTAGAAGCAGGCTGGCTGTGTGCATCTGACTCCCAGGTGGAAACCCGAGTTCTCCCATGTGTGATCAGGAAAAGGTACTTATCTTCTCTCTGAACTTGAGTGTCTCATCTGTAAAACGGGAATAACACTCACCTGGAAGAGTTGGGAAGATGGAATATATATAAAATCTGAAAAGGTGTCTCCACATAGGAAGCGCTCAATACATCTGGACAAGGGAGCAGGCATCTCCTCAACCACAAAATTGGGGAAAGACAGTGGTGTGTGGTTATCGGAAATGTAGTAAGAATGCAGTGAAGCTAATAGTTCCTGACAATGCCTAGAAGTATCCTTCTGGCCTCTAGCTATCCTCTTGTACCTGTAATCCAAGACCCTTGTGTTTTCTTCTGAATCAGGAGGTAGGTCATCGGCTCCACCTGCAGCAGTCAAGAGCTGATGTCAAGGGCATGCTCGAGGCACTAAGTGCTGGAAGTTGGGAATCTAAGGAATACTGTTCTGTCTTCAGAATCTTCACTTCTTGGGTGCTGTCAGCAGTGCTGGTGCTGGGAACAGCTCTCACAGCTTCTTTGTCTTTGATGCTCCTCCCAAACAGGGCCATTGTTAAGTGCAGGCCACTGCCACTAGATCTGGGCCTGGAGCCTGAAGTTGGGAATGATTTGGAAGGAACAGAAATGTGTTACCTCCCAGTGCTGAGCTGGGTCTGGCATTGAGGCCACCTCTCTCGCCTCTGCTTCTGCCCAGAAGCCCCACCCCTTTCATTTCCTTTGAAGGGGAAAAGATGTGTTTCCAGCGGACATAAAAAAACCCTGGGATGCTAGCATGCCCTCCTCCACCCTTCCCTAACAGACGCTCTGAAAAGTATATCATTTAATCCAAACACCACCGCTAGAGCAAAGATATCGTTTCCCCTGTTTTACATAGGAAAACCTAAAGACCATCAGGTAAACCCCTTCATAGCTAGTTGGAGACAGAGCCAGAATACAAACCCAACCTTTCTGACTCAAAGCCATTCTGCTTTCTATCACTGCATAATTCCCACAGAACTGTTGGATGGGAAATACCCAGTTCTAGGACTTATACCTCCAATGTCTTAATAGTCCATAATACCTATGAAGTGCTCGAGAATAGTTTGTTGAATAAATGAATGCCTCAATGAATACTGAGTACAAACAAGGCAATAAGCAACCCACTCCGTGATAATAGGCTGCCCACATTTCAATAAACAATGTTCAGAGACACGTAACATGGGGAGCATGTTGTTTATAAATGATGGAGGCTCCAGCTAATTTTACAATGCACAGCACAAGGTGATAGGCAATTTCTGGGCCTCATGGTGGATTCATTCCAGTACACAATATGCATCAGAGGCCTGAGCAAAGACGGGTGTGGCTTTGTGAGGTCTGCTCGGCTATGAGGACAAACAGGAATAAGAGCAGCAGGCAGGCCTGAGAAGTGAGTCCTGCATTTAAGCACATTGATATTAAGCTGTGCAAGAGAACTGAAACCTAGAGAAGCACTAATGTGCTAAATATTAGGGAGGAAATGAAATAGCCCATGGAGGGCGTGGAAAAAAGCAGAAAACATGCTCACTGTGTATGGGGGAAAGGAAGTTAATAGATTGCTGAATAGATCAGGAAATGAAATTTTTTTTCCAGAGGCTTCTGTTCCTTTGTCCACAACACAAAGAAATGATAAGTTCTCCCTGACATTATGGACACAACATTCTCTTCTTCTTTTTCTCTCCAACAAGTTATTTGTTTGTAAAAGACACCTGAGCAACAGCTTAAGAAAATAAAAGTGCTTCTCCACCACCAGAAGACCTGCTGTAAGAGTTGGATTACAGGCATAAAAGAACTCAGGAAAAGGCCCAGAAATCTAAGTAACAAGATTTAAAAAAAAAAAAAAGGAAGCACTATATTATTTCTGGTTATTGGCAACTGTACATCTTAAAATTTTACTGTATTGTGTGACATTGCAACTCATTCATGAAGTCATTGGTCACCCAGTATTTCCTAAATCTTCCTGAGTAACAGGTGTAAGGCTGAGATCTGGGGATAATCTGGCCCTGTCTTGCCTTTAAAGAGCTCATTTCTATCAGGGGATATAATTATCTATCTTATTACAAATAAGATATGTAAATGTTCTCTGAAAGCACTCTGTTTGAGAGATGGGTAGGAATGGAGGTTGAAAGGTTTCCCAGAGAGGGCTATGTGAGAGTTAAATCTTGAATAATCAGTAATAAAAGCAGATGGAGGTAGGTCCAGGCACTGGGAACAGCATGAGTGAAGGCTTAAGCAGCCTGCTTGAATACTATAAAAAATTTTTTAACGTTTATTTATTTTTGAGAGAGGGAGAGACAGAGCATGAGCAAGGGAAGGGCAGAGAGAGAAGAAGACATAGAATCTGAAGAAGACACCAGATTCTGAGTTGTCAGCACAGAGCCTGACACAGGGCTTGAACTCACGAACTGTGAGATCATGACCTGAGCCAAAGTCGGCCACCTAACCAACTGAGCTACCTAGGTGCCCCTGAATACTATAAATTCTATAAGGGGCAGATCCAGACTATGTGGGACCTGGAAATGATATATCCTCTTTAATAATGATAATAAAAATTATGAGTATGAAATAAAATATTAAAATGAAGATTTATTTGGAATGAGAAAGTAGGTGACAACAAATTATAATTGTCAGTGCTGGTAAATATCACTAACCTCACAAAATCTGGAAAATAACATAATACTAAATTATTTCACTGCTTACCCTGACTGTAATACTTTCCACTATCATTTGGTGGAAATGGGGATGGGGTGCTTCTGGTCTTTGATAGCCTCTTCATATAGCAACTATTATTTAATATTGTATGTATGGAAAAAAGAAAGCTAATTTATTAATTTTTCTATCATGGTAGATAACTTTGAGTTTTATTATTACCAATTGAGGTAAAACTATGTTACAAGTTCACAAGTCTTTGTTGTTAATACCACATTAAATTTTTAGGACTGTTATGAAATTTGGGGAAACACTATCAAGTTTCTTTTATATATGCTGTAAGATTTTATAATGTTTCAATTTATTTTTGGCAGTGACTTGCCTTTCTCTTTGATTTAATGACATTATCATCCTATTGTTATTAATGTTTTCATTATGGTGGTATATCATGGGTTTTATTTTATCTT
The DNA here is from genome assembly GCF_006229205.1 of Suricata suricatta. Lineage (NCBI taxonomy): Eukaryota > Metazoa > Chordata > Mammalia > Carnivora > Herpestidae > Suricata > Suricata suricatta. Next base: position 47,853,084 of record NC_043709.1, on the reverse strand, counting down.
CCTTGATGTCCATTATTTTATGTCAAATTAACAAGAACTTTAACATTTTTTTCACTGTAGTCACATGCTTCACTCTTCATTGATTGCATTATCAAACAAGACCCATGACTTCTTAAATTACTTTTATTCAAAATTTATCTCTACCTGAGTGACTTTTCGGGGTCAGAACAATTTCTATAGATTTTATCACTCATCTTTATCACATTTCACATTTTATTAATTTCATATATATCTTTTCTCATAAATAAACTTTAAGATAAAAGGAGGTACGCTTCACATGCATTTAAATCAGGAATCTATCATTTCTCACTTGTTCTATTGAAATGTTCATAAAATGACTACCACATTAGAGTATTTTTGAGTTTTACTAACTTAAAAAAATTTTTTTAATGTTTATTTTTGAGAGCAAGAAGAAAAACAGAGTGTGAGTGGGGGAGGGGCAGAGAGAGTGAGGGAGACACAGAATCTGAAGCAGACTCCAGGCTCCCTGCTTTTGGCACAGAGCTGATGCAGGGCTTGAACCCACCTGTGAGATCTTGACCTGAGCTGAAGTCTGTCTGATGCTTAACCAACTGAGCCACCCTGAGCGCCCCAAGCTTTACTAACTTTTAAATAAGCTTTTTGCATCTTACCTGTTTCCATGTTGCAAGTCTTGAACACTTTTATAAGGGGCAGATCACATTGTTACATCCATAGTAAAAATTAAAAAAAGAAAAAGCCACATTGGTATGTGGGTTTATTAATTTTTTAGTTTATTCATTTATTTTGAGAGCAAGAGAGAGAACGCATGAGTGAGCATGTGTGGGGCACAGGCAGAGAGAGGGGAGAGAGAATCCCAGCGCAGGGTCCAACCGGGGGCTCCATCTAACAAACTGGGAGATCATGACCTGAACCGAAATCAAGAGTCCGTTGCTTAACTGATGGAGCCACCCAGGCGCCCCTGGTATGTGGGTTTATATACTATATCCAGGAGATGAACCAGAAAACACAGCTTTTGCCACATATCAAAGCAATCAACAACCTTGCGAACTGTGGGGCCACTTTTTAAATTATTATTACAGCAAGATTAAGCAGTGAGCTGCATAGAGCACCTATTCTGCAAACTTACTAATGATCAATAATGAGATCTTTTTGCTCACCTTTTATAGAAGCTGTGTCCTCACAATGGTTGTAAATGTTGCTTAGGGGCAGGTTGTAATCAAACAGATTTGTTTCACTTTGTTAAATAAAGTCACACACAAATTCTTTTCAGGTGGCAAAATAAAGCCAAATATAATATGTAATATTTATTCCACGTAAATATATTCCACTGTATTCAAACAAAACATAACTCCAGGCCCAATTCTCCTTAGCTAGATCCCAGAAATGCATATGCCTGCTCCAGTGTCACTCCATGCTGGGGGTCATGTGACAGGAGAAAAGCTACAATAGGAAGAGACAGTGTCCTTCACCAATTGTGGTTAAAAATATCTTTCTTTTCCAAATTTATGAAAGTATAAATATCCTTATTTTATAAAAAACATTAAAATCCTTCCTCCCACCCTTATTTTCAGAATAATTTAGTACAGAAAACATTAATTGGGACCAAGCGAAGTAGGTGGCTATCAGAAATGGTCATAATTAGGGCAGTAGCATGAGGCATCAAAGACCAAATGGGATGAAGGAAGAAGGCATCTTCTGTGGGGGTGGAAATGGGTAGATGTGGGCTGGTAGAGCCCCAGAAGAATGAGAAGGTTGTCCAGGAGGCCAGTGGAGACTTTGGAGTTCAATTGTGGTAACCAGGGAAACTGGACTCATGAGACAGGATTGGGTGGTAGAGGCAGCCTAGAGAAGGGCTTGTTTGGGTGGGGAGAAAGCCAGTGCATGGTCAGGTGCGGTGTGGCATGGGGTGGTGTGGGGCGCATCCATGTGGCAGGGATTGGGAAGGTTGGTTATAGAAAGAGAAAGGGGTACTTGATCCAACAGGTAAATAAACGGAGGTTTTGGTAGCAGGTTTCTCACTGTCAGAGAATGGAGTTATAAATATGCTAAGGAGACAGTTAAGATGAACCTTGTGTGAGATTGCAATAGGAGGTATCCGTGTGAACTCACATATAGGAAGATATAAAAATAAATATAGATGTAAGCGTGTGCATATGTCTATGTTCCTTAGCCCCTCCACTGTGAAGGCGTGGGAATGGAAACACCCCAAAGTAGTGAGCACCCCTAATGCTCAGGTCTTAGTTTGTCAATACTATTGCAGGTTTAGAGCAGGGAAATTGTAAGATAAGCTCAGAAATACTGCTCTTTTAGAAAGCAAGAGATACTCAAAGAATGATGATGGTGTGTCAAAATTCACAGAAGCCAGCTTGAAGGGGTTCCCATTGGCCAAACCAGGGATGATTTGAGGTCAAAATAAAATATGATAACAACAGATTATTGGTCATTGAATAAAATAACAATCATAAATTCACACCAATACAAATTAATTAGTGAATAGTAAATGGGGAGAAGAAAGACTAGAATACCAACTAATAAATGCAGAAGGAATAAGGGAGTTAGAAAATCATCTTTTGGCAAACATTAGAGTAGTAATTCAAGTCATTAATAAATGCTAAAACTAGTGGGTGAAATTCACAAAGTCTCAAAAAAACCACCCCCAAATAAGTTAATTACAAAGGGGAAAAGTAACCTTAAAGACACCCTGCAAATAGCACCCGAATCATGCTCGAAATGAACACCACCGCTAACTGGACAAACAGAAGTCATGTACTACCTGAAGAGATGCAATGAGAAGCACAGAGCTTTCTGTGATGTTCCCGCTGAAGATGTATAAGCTGAATCTAATTATGAGGAAACATCAGATGAACCCAAACTGAGGGACATTTTACAAAATAGCTGTCCTGTAATTTTCAAAAGCATCAAGATCATGAATGTCAAGGAAAGACTAAGGAACAGTTCCAGACCGAAGGAGTTTAATGCAATACATAATAATAAATTGAATCATTTTGTTGGGACAACCAGAAAAACTCAAATTGGGTCTCTGGAGAAGAGTGATGTATCTATGTTTGCAATTTTCCTGTCATTTAAAAATTATTTAAAAATACCCATACAGCCGCGTGAACAGCTATACCCCTGTTGTGGAACCTCATAAGGGACCTGTACTGGTCCTTATATTTAAGCTTTATCAGCTTCATAATACATCTGCTTCACTTATAAGTACCTGAAGATGAGATGCATTCCTAGAAATAAAATCATGTTGGGGCCCCTGGGTGGCTCAGTCGGTTAAGTGCCCATCTCTTGATTTTGGTTCAGTTCATGATCTCACAGTTGTGAGATGGAGCCCCAAGTCAGGCTCCATGCTGGGTGTGAACCCTGCTTAAGATTCTCTCTCTCTCTCTCTCTCTCTCTCTCTCTCTCTCTCTCTCTCCCTCCCCCTCCCCCTCCCCCTCCCTCCCTCCCTCTCCTTCTCCCTCTGCCTCTGCTTTGCTCTCTCTCTGTCTCAAAAAATAAAATAAAACAAAATAAAATAAAATAATGTCATCACATACATTTGGGAAAATGTTTTTCCAGTATCATCTACCAGCCATTTCTTTCTATTGTCTTCAAATCCCTGGAGTCATGGTGTGTCTCCAACCTAAGCATCTTCCCACTTAAATACTAGATGGTTAGGGTTAATCTTTCTGGTTTGCAGTAGTATTGTAGTGCTTCTGAGATGTCAAAGAACTTCCACCAATTCCTAATTATCTGAGGATTGCTACTTTTCCCCCCCCATTATCTCTTTGAAGTTTTCTTGATTCTCCTTGGAATCTGCATGTATACTATATGATCCGACTTACATATTAAATCTTAAAGAACTGAACTCATAAAAAGGTAGCAGACTGGTGGTTACCAGAGGCTGAAGGGTAAGGGAACTGGGGAGAGTTTGGTCGAAGGATATAAGTTTCCTATTATAAGAGGCGTAAGTTCTGGGAATTTAATGTAAATCAAGGTGTCTGAGGTAAACAATATTGCATTGTATACTTGAATGTTGCCGAGAGATCTTAAATATTCTCAGCATAACAACAAAAATTAGTAATTATGTGAGGTGAAGGATGTGTTTCTATCCTTATTGTGATAATCAAAAACAAAAAAATGTATATTAACCACATTTGGTAATCTGCTAACAAAACAAATACCACTAAACGAATCTGTGTTACCTGGATGGCTATGAAAGGATTTGGTCTTGTGTGACAAAAGCGCAGAGAGTAGTGGGAGATTGGCTGGGGTCCGTGTGTTGAGTTTTGATTGACATACTAAGCAATTTAACTTTATGTAGTAAGCAATACAGTGCTATTGCAGTTATTTTAGTAAATTAGAGTTGTGTTTAAGAAAGGATTTGAAGGTAGCATTGGGAATAGATTGGAATAAGAAGTCGATACAGACAGGTGTGGAGGAAAGCTATTACAAGAGTCCAGATATCATACAGTTCCTATCGAAGGCAGGGGCAGTGGGAATTGAGATAAAAGAAAAGGTTTGTTGAGTCTGTTGTGGACAAAATCATCAGGGCTCATATCCTATGTCAAATGATAGGAAACAATTAAAGAAGATGCTTGGTTTCCAGCTTGGATGGCTTGAGGGAGCGAATGGTGACAGCAGCAGACACAATCAGCTACCTGTACAAACACTCACCCCACAGCAGATTTGCTCGTTGCCTCCCAATAGACCTTCCTCCTTCCTTAATAACAAAGCCCTGGACAGTGTATCAAGCTAAAAATGACATTTACCATCTTCCTTTGTAATTTAAGAATAAATCTTATCTGGAAAGTTTCTTTAAAAGAGACAGAGATTGGGAACTTCTCTTTCGTTTTTGAAATATGACTCAGACTGAAGCTCTACTGGCTGGATTGTGGCATTACAACGTCATACCAAAGAGCAGAAAGCTTGGCAGGGTCATGGGTCCCTCGTCACCTCATGGAGCTAAGACAACTGTCCTGGATTTTCTGTCTGCATTTCTTTATACATTTAAAGCACTCTTGAATTTGAGTGTTTGTTAACAGCAATAAAAAACATAATTATAATTGATTCAACTATCTTCTCTCTCTTGTAAGAGAACCTTGACTCTATTCACATACTGACAATCCTTAAGGTAACATTATGGTGCAAAAGACGTGGGCCTGCCACAGTGGCCCCTTTCTGTCCATTTTACAGTAGATGAGTTTGGAAAGTGCATGTGGCACAATTCTGGCTGATGAGGAGAAATCTCTTCTTAAATTTAAATTCAAGTTCATTAACGTGTAGTGTAGTATTGGATTCAGGAATAGAACCCAGTGATTCATCACTTACATATGACATCCAGTGCTCATCCCAACAAGTGCCCTCCTTTAAAAAAAATTGTTTTAAATTTATTTATTTATTTATTTTGAGAGAGAGAGAGAGAGTGAATGAGAATCCCAAGTAGGCTCTGCACTGTCAGTGTGGAGCCTGATGTGGGGCTCAGACTCATGAACTGTGAGATGATGACCTGAGCCGATCTCAGGAATTGGACACTTACTAGACTGAGCCACCCAGGCACCCCCTAACAAATGCCCTCCTTAATGTTTATCACTCATTCAGTCCATCCCTCATTCACCTCCTCTCCAGCAACCCTCAGTTTGTTCTCTGTATTTAAGAGTCTCTTATGGTCTGTCTCCCTCTCTGTTTTTATCTTATTTTTTCTTCCCTTCCCCTATGTTCATCTGTTTTGTTCTTTAAATTCCACACGTGAGTGAAATCACATGATGTTTGTCTTTCTCTGACTGACTTATTTAGCTTAGCATTATACACTGTAGTTTCATTTATGTTGTTGCAAGTGTCAAGATTTCATTCTTTTTGATTACTGAGAAATATTCCATTGTATATATACCACATCTTCTTCATACATTCATCAGTCAATAGACATTTGGGCCATAACTTGGCTATTGTTCATAGCACTGCTAAAAACTTTTGGGTGCATGTACCTTTTTGAATCAGCATTTTTGTATCCTTTGGATAAATATATAGTAGTGCAATTGCTGGGTTATATGGTAGTTCTATTTTTAATTTTTTTGTGAAACCTCCATACTGTTCTCTAGAGTGGCTGCATCGGTTTGCATTCCCAGTGCAGTGCAAAAGTCCCATTTCTCTGCATCCTTGCCAAAATCTTTTGTTTTCTCAGTTGTTAATTTAAGCCACTCTGACAGGTGTGAGGTGGTGTCTCATTGTGGTTTTGATTATATTTCCCTGATGATGAGGGATGTTGAGCATCTTTTCATTTGTCTGTTAGCTATCTGGATATCTTTGGAAAAGTGTCTATTCATGTCTTCTGCCCATTTCTTCATTAGATTATTTGTTTTTTGTGTATTGAGTTTGATAAGTTCTTTAGAGGTTTTGGATACTAACCCTTTATCTGATATGTCATTTGCAAGTATCTTCTCCAATTCTATCAGTTGTCTTCAGTTTTGTTGACTGTTTCCTTTGTGTGCAGAAGCTTTTATTTTTATGAAGTCCCACTAGTCCATTTCTGCTTTTGTTTCCCTTGCTTCTGCAGACATTTCTAGTAAGAAGTTGCTGCATTCAAGGTCAGTGAGGTTGTTGCCTATTTTCTCCTCTAGGATTTTGAAGGTTTCCTGTCTTACATTTAGGCTTTTCTTGCGTTTTGACTTTATTTTTGTGTATGGTGTAAGTTAGTGCTCTAGGTTCATTTTTTTGCATGCCACTGTCCAGTTTTTCCAGCACCATTTGGTGAAGAGACTGTCTTTTTTTTCCACTGGATAGTCTTTCCTGCTTCGTTGAAGATTAATTGGTCATACATTGTGGGTCAATTTCTAGGTTTTCTATTCTGTTCCGTTGACCTAGGTGTCTGTTTTTATGCCAGTACCATACTGTCTTGATGATTACAGTTTTATAATACAGCTTGAAGTCTGGGATTATAATGCCTCCAGCTTTGGTTTTCTTTTTCAACTTTGGCTATTTGGGGTCTTTTCTGGTTTCATATAAATTTTAGAATTGTTTGTTCTAGCTCTGTAAAGAATGCTGGTGTTTTTCTGATAGAGATTGCATTGAGTTTGTAGATTGCTTTGGGTAGCATGGCCATTTTAACAAAATTTGCTCTTCTAATTCATGAGCATGGAATGTTTTTCCTTTCTTTGTGTCTTCCTCAGTTGCTTTCATAAACTTTCTATAGTTGTCAGCAATCGCAGAGATCTTTTACCTCTTTAGTTAGTTCTATTCCTAGGTATTTTATAGCTTTTGGTTTAGTTGTGAATGGAATTAATTCCTTGATTTATTCTTCTGCTGCTTCATTTCTGTACATTGATTTTATATCCTGCAACTGTTAAATTTATGTATCAATCCTAGCAGTGTTTGGTGGAGTCTTTCAGGTTTTCTACTTAGAGTATCATGTCATTGGTGAAGAGTAGAAGTTTGATTTCTTTCTTGCCAATTTTCATGCTTTTTATTTCTTTTTGTTGTCTAATTGCTAAGGCTAGGACTTCCAGTACTTTGTTGAATAACAGTTGTAAGTGTCATGTTCCTGACCTTAGGGGCAAAACTCTCAGTTTTTCCCCATGGAGGATAATATTAGACAGGGGGCTTTCATTTATGGCTTTTGTGATGTTTAGGTATAATCTTTCTAGCCCTACTTTCTTGAGGGTTTTTATTGAAAGAAGAGGCTGTATTTTGTCAAATACTCTTTCTGCATCTATTTAGAGAATCATATGGTTCTTATCCTTTTATTAATATAGTGTACCATGTTAATTGATTTACAGATATTGAACATCCGCTGCAGCCCAGGAATAAATCCCACTTGATCATGGTGCATCTTCTAACGTATTGCTGGATTCAATTTGATGGTATATTTTTGAGAACTTTTGAATCCAGTTTCATCAGGGATATTAGTCTGTAAGTTTAGAATAAAGGTAATGCTGGTCTAATAGAATGACTTTGGAAGTTTTCCTTTCATTTCTATTTTTTTGGAACAGCTTCAAAAGAATAGGTGTGAACTCTTCTCTAAATGTTTGGTAGAATTCCCCTGGGAAGCCATCCAGCCTTGGACTCTTGCTTGTTGGAATATTTTTGATTACTGATTTAATTTATTTGCTGGTTTATGAGTCTGTTCAAATTTTCTCTTCTTGTTTCAGTTGTGGTAGTTTATATGTTTCTAGGATTTATCCATTTCTTGTCCAACTTGTTGCCATATAATTACTTGTAATATTCTCTTATTACTGTTTATATTTCTGTGGTGTTGGTTGGGATCTCTCCTCTGTTTTTTTTTTATTTTATTTATTTGGGTCTTTTCCTTTTTCTTTGTGATAAATCTGGCTAGGGGGTTATCAATTTTGTTAATTCTTCCAAAGAAGCAGCTCTTAATTTGGTTGATCTGTTCTACTACCTTTTTAAAAATTTCAGTATCATTGATTTTTGCTTTAATCTTTATTATTTCCTTTCTTCTGCTTGTTTTGGGCTTAGTTTGTTATTCTTTTCCCAGATCTTTTAGGTGTAAGATTAGGATGTGTATTGGAGACCTTTCTTCCTTCTATGAAGGCCTGGATTGCTATGTACATTCTTCTTCTGACCACCTTTGCTACACACCAAAGGTTTTGGACTGTCATGTTTTCATTTTCATTGGCTTCTTCTTTATTTCTTGGTTAACCCATCCATTCTTTAGTAGGGTGTTCTCCAGGTATTTGTGGTCTTTCCATACTTTTTCTTGTGGTTGATTTTGAGTTTCATAGTGTTGTGGTCTAAAAGTACATATGGTATGATCTCAGTTTTTTCATTGTTGAAGGCTTATTTGTGACACAGTATGTGTTCTGTTCTGGAGGATGTTCCAGGTACACTCAAGAAGAATGTCTATTCTCATGCTTTAGGATGAAATGTGAATATATCTGTTAAGTCCATCCAGTCCATTTTGACATTCAAAGCCATTGTTTCCTTATTGATTTTCTGCTTAAATGATCTGTCCATTGCTATAAGTGAGGTATTAAAGTCCCCTACTATTATTGTATTATTATCAATGGATTTCTTTATGTTTGTGATTAATTGATTTATATATTTGGGTGTTTTCACATTGGGGGCATATTTATAATTGTTAGATCTTCATGGTGGATAGACCCCTTAATTATGGTATAATGCACTTCTTCATCTCTTGTTACAGTCTTGTTTTAAAATCTAGTTTGTCTGATATAAGTATGGCTACTCCAGCTTTCTTTTGATGTCCATGAGCATAATAGATGGTTCTCCATCCCCTCATTTTCAATCTGCAGGAGTCTTTAGGTCTAAAATGAGTTTCTTGTAGGCAGCATATAGATGGATCTTGTTGTTGTATTTTTAATGTTTATTTTATTTAAAAAGAGAGAGAGAATGTAAGTGGGGAAGGGAGAGAGAGAGAGAAAGAGAGAGAGAGAGAGAGAGAGAGAGAGAGAGAGAGAGAGAGAGAATCCCAAGCAGGCTCTGTGCTGTCAGAGCACAGTTCAACGCAGGGCTTAATCCCATGAACTGTGAGATCATGACCTGAGCCAAAATCAAGAGCTGGATGCTTATCTGTCTGAGCCACCCAGGTGCCCCATGGGATTTGTTTTTGTTTTTGTTTTTTATCTATTCTGATATCCTATATCTTGATTGGATCATGTAGTCTGTTTATATAGAGAGTGATTACTGAGAGATATTAACTTGGTGACTTTGTGTTGCCTGTATAATTGGTGTTTCTGGTGATGTTCTTTAGTCCTCTCTAGTCTTTGTTGCTTTTAGTTGTTTGTTTTGTTTTTTTCTCTACTCAGAGAGTCCCCCTTAAATTTTTGTTGCAGGTTGATTTGTTGTAAGTTGCTTAGTTCTCTAAGTCTTGTATCCTGATCTTTTCCATTGTTTCCCTCTTTTTTACTGCTTCGTCATTTTCCATAATTTGATATTGTATATCACTGATTCTCGCCTCTGCTTCGTCCACCCTTGTCATCATGGTATCCATATGAGATTGCATCTCATGTATAGAATTTAAAATTTTTGTTGAATAGATTTCAGTTCTTTTTTTTTCTGCAGAAAGGGATTCTTAGGTGTGTTCTATGCCATTTTCAACCCCAGGTAGTATTTTTTTTTGATGTTTTATTTATTTTTGGCACAGAAATAGAACATAAGTGGGGGAGGGGCAGAGAAAGAGTAAGACACAGAATCCAAAGTAGGCTTAGTCTCTGAGCTATCAGTACAGAGCCTGACATGGGGCTCAAACTCACAGACCATGAGATCATGACCTGAGCCAAAGTAACACACTTTATGACTGAGACACCCAGGTGCCCTATATCCCAGCTAGTATTCTTATAACCCTGGTTTTAAATTCTAATTCGAACATCTTACTTATATCTGTGTTGATTAAATCCCTGGATGTAATTTCTTCTTGTTCTTTCTTTTGTGCTGAATTCCTCTGTCTTGTCATTTTGGAGAAAGAAAAAAATTAGTGAGATAAAAAAATTAAAAAGTTAAAAACAAAACAACACGAAAATCAAATAAAGAAAACTAGATTCTAGGACCATTTTAATCTGCCTGTTGAGAGAATATTGATAGAAAAGAGAAAAAAGAAAAGAGAAAAAATTTAAGTTAAATATTTGAGTGATAGAATAAAGTAAAATAAAGAAATAAAATAAAAATGTACTCTTTCTGTATTTAATAAAGCAAAAGAAAAGAAAGAAATTAAAAAGAATATAACACAAAAACAGAAGCAAAGAAAATGAACAAACCATTGAGCAAACAAAATGAAACCCAAATGAAGCTAGATCCAGTTTCCCCTGGAACTGGAACTTTGCAGCACACTATGGTCTATAGAGGAAGCAGGTAGAAGGGATTTGTGCTGGTCCTCTATAGGATGTGCCTGGAGGGGGCAGGTGGGAGGGGATTGGTGTAACAGCTTTGTTCTCCACTTGGTGGTACTGCTCAGCTCTTTGGGGACAATCAGTGTGGGTGTGTTAGAGATGAAAATGGCTTCAGCCCACTCTCTAGTCTATGGCAAAGGAATTTTAGGCCCCCAAAGACACATGATCAATCTCCTCTCCTTTGTCTCAGGCTTCCTCCAGTCCCCTCTTTTACCCTGTCTGTGTCCAAGCTGTCTTCCTACCAGGCAGCACCTTCTTCCAAAGTTTTATCTCAGATGTGGCTGTATTCCAAATCCCCACATTTCAGAACCCCCTGCAGTTTGGACCCATGCTGATCCTGTTGGGGAGGGTCTAGTTGTGCTGTGGTCGGGTGATGGCTTGTCCCAGAAAACATTTTTGTGACCAAGTAGCAGCAGAGACTCAGAGTTTATGATAAATCACAACACACAGCCAGTGCTAAGTTTTGCAGCTTTCTGGTATCTTTCTTCTAATATCAATAATCGTAGCAGCTCTCCAGGGTTTCCCAGACTTTTGCCCATGGGGAGGCCATATTGCCTCTACCAAATGCACCTGAAGCAAGGAAACTGCTTCTCCCTGTAGGGCACCCAGGCCTCTCAGACCACACTGCCTGCACCCTGGGATTCACCCTTTTTCCTTGCTGGAGCACTATGAGGTGCTGTGCATCAAAACTTCAGACTCTGCACTCCACTGTTTATAGAATCCTGGTGGTATTGAAACCATCTCCTTTGCCCCCGTCAATGGTTTTGGGAAACAGACTTTTTGTCCCTTCTCCTGTGAATGTCTTCACTCTTTCTCTCTCTCTTTCTCTTTAACTACTTTCAGGGGAAGTGCTTTTCTTGCACGATCCCTACGTGCTGCATTATCCCCCTTTCTCTTTCTCTCTCTGTCCTCCTTCAGCACAAATGGCTCCCTAACCTCTGATGCACTGCAGTTTTTCTCTCCCCCAATTCACCTCTCTGTATGGTGTCCCTGCCAAGATCTCTTACTCAAACTAATCAGATTGTTATGTCAATCCTCAGATTAATTTCCTAGGTGTTCAAAATGGTTTGATGCTGATTTAGCTGTGTTTCAGGGAAAAGACAAGCTCAGGGTCCCCTTACTGCTCTGTTGTCTTAACTCCTTCCAAGAGAAGAAATCTTTTAAGAGATCTTGGGAAAGGTTTTCTTTTCTGATATGAAAACCCACAGGAAAAGAAATAGTCCCTCTGTTCTTCCAACAGACACTACTTGTCTTGATATGATGCCTGGAACCGCCGCAGTAATCTCAATGAGAGGCTAGCCTAAGGATAGGCCAACAGGCTAAAAATGGCAGAAAGTAAGAATAGAAGGAGTTGGGTCTTGCTTGATGTCATTTAGATCTGAGCTAACCAATCAAGAGACTAACCTATCTTTAGAATTCTCATTATGTGAAATGAGATACATTTTTCTTCTTATTCAAACCATTGAGTCTGAGTTTTCTGTAACTTAAAGTTGAAAGCATCCTTACTGATGATATTAACTCAAAAGAGGAGAAGCTGGTTTGAGGGGAGGGAAACTATGGTGAGGATTCTACTTTTAAATGTTGACTTTGATGATTCACTATAACTACAGGAAGATTAAAATAGAGGTAAAGCAGAACACGGTTATTAGAGATCATATATAGGTGATCTTTGGAGTCATGATTTACCCAGGAAGTACATGTACAGTGACAAAAGGGTCATGGATGAACATGACCTGAGAAATAAGCTCATTTACAGCATGAACAAACAGAGTCTGAGGAGAAGACAGAGAATGAGGAGACAAAAGCAAAGCACCATCCTTTGGTGATTTCAGAAAACCAGAAGACAGAACTTTAAGAAGGTGATTGCTGCAGAGGGAATTGAGTGCTTTAGTAACAGAGTGGGGTGGGAGCTTGCTTACACTGGACCGAGGAGACTGGGAGTATTGACTACGTCACTGGTTCTCTAATGTTAGAGTAGCTTTATTTAAAAAGAAAAAAAATTAATAGGTTCCTACATAGATTTTCATTCACTTTTTCTGGAGTCAGAGCCCAGAAGGCTACATTATAAACAAGGACTTGGGTGATTCTGGTGTGAATTGTTTATGAACCACACCTTAGGGAACCCTGGGCTATTCTCACCATGGATTACTTGGAAGGGAAAAGGAAAGGTAGAAACTTGAGGCTAGGCAGGGTCAATGGAAGGCATTTATATTGGAAATGACTCAAACATTATTAAAAGGATAAAGGAGAAACAAAGATACCAAAGGAAAAGAGATTATATCTGGTAATACAAGGTCCTGGAAAAGGATATGGTTGGTAAAGGATGAAGTATTCTTCAAGATATAAAAGAAACAGATAAGGTTTTGGTAAAGATGGTAAATCCATCTATCCCCAAACTGCTTGTGGCTTGTGCTATTTCACCAACTGCTATTTATGCTTTCTCTGTCCCCCTGGACATTTTGACACTCTCTTCTTCCAGAAACCCTTAAAAGCTACCCTTAAAGACTCTCCTGGTTGTCCTCTCCTCAATATATAAATTAATGAATAAAATACTGTTAATAGAAACTAATCGAGGATCTTAGTTCGATGGGAAAATTGTTTTTAATCAACTGGATTAAAATTTAATCTTTTACAATGAAATGGGCTACTACCTTCTCATTTCAGGAGATCTCAAGCAGAGACTGGAAAATATTCTCACAAATGTTAAAGAAAGGATTGATGCACTGCATACAGGTTGAACCAGAGAAGTTTGTGTTCTTTTCTATCATTGAGATTCTAAGATTCTAGGTAATATTGGAATAGAAGAGCCTTCACAGAGGAGGAGAAAAAAGCAAGTAGGGTATACAGCTGGGAAGAAATCAGGAACGATAGCATAAGACTATTGAGATTGACTACAAATAGGAGGTTTAAGGGTAGCATTCAGAGGTTTTACTTCTGTATAATTTTTTGTTCAATATTTCCCTAAGTCTCAGCTAAGTGGTGGTGTCAATGTTTGATGTAAATTCCAAGTCAAAATTTAAAACAGCCTCAGGCTATGTCTATGCCTCAGTCTTTCACTGAAGAAAATTTTCAGTCCATCACTGAGGCCAACCCTAATGTTTTCAAGGTGAATGAACAGTTGCATAAAGATTGAAAAATGTGACTGAGGGGTGTCTTGGTCGCTCCGTTGGTTAAGCTCTGACTCTTGATTTCAGCTCAGGTCATGATCCCAGGGTCATGGGACTGAACCTTGTGTTAGGCTCTGCAATGAGTTGAAGCCTGTTTGGGATTCTCTCTCTCTTTCTCTTTGCTCCTCTCCCCCCTTCCCCCCCCCCCTCTTTCTCTCTCTCTCTCATTCTCAAAGAAAAGAAAAAGGCGAAAGAAAAGAAAAAGAATTTATTTAATGACTGGTAATGACTAATGTGTTGCTTTTTCTGTGAGTAAAGTGTATATGGCTGATTAGTGCCAAGTAAAAGGCTAAATGCAAATAAGAAAAAAAGAATAAAGACAAAAGAGGTGCTGTGCTCACTGTGAAAGGCAAAGTTGAGTCCTACTAATTATATTAATTAATTGACATGAATAATGCATCAAGAAAAGAGGCTGATTAATATCAGTAGTGATGAACTTAAATTATATAACAGTCTCTTCAAAGCATTCCATGGATTTCATACTCTTTTAGGCACATATCTCCCTGAAGCCATTAATTTCTAATTCATTAAGGTTGGGTGGTCAGGTGTCTTGTGATAGACATGCAGCAAATGACTGGTAGAACCTAAGCTAAGCACAGAGTTCAACCACTGACCTGTCTAATCCTTCAAATACCAATTTGTATCTTAAATTCTTTTCAGAAAGGCTTGTACTATTGGAAGAATTTGAAACATTTGGCTGAAATAGGAGTGATAGAAATACTTGAAATGACTTCACAGTGCCTGATTGACTGAAGGAAATGATTTCCTGGTGGAATGGCTTGTTGAGTTACTGCTGAAAATGCTTAGTTTGATTTCTCGCCCATCATTAATGGTGTGAAGCACAAGTACATAATGGGCACAGTTGGAATCTATTTTATGCACCCATGCCTGACATTACAACAAGGGACCTAGATGCTATTATTAGAATATGTTTCTAAGTCTCCAGAATACTTCTCTCTCTCTCTCATTGGATTTCAAATATCCCCAGAATCCTTGAGGGGGCTGTTGATGAACTTCCTTGGAGCAAATGATTGTACACTAGAACAACAAGTCCAGAAAGTTATTTTGTAGATTATAGACTGCTGTGCAGGGGTAACTGAACAGCAGAGTTTGAAATGAGTTTTAAAAAGACAAATCAGTTGTAAAATCAGCCCAGAAAAATATGGCCCCAAAACTTTGTTGTTAGCCTAGAAGGAAAATCTCCCTAGGTCTGAAATATTGCTTGGAAATGACTGTGTCTCAGTAATAAGAAGGAGAAAGGGATTCCAAGATATATACCATTCTAATCTAGAAGAAGAGTTTTTCTTTTTAAAAATTTATTTCTTTAAATTCAAGTTAGTTAACCTATGATGTAGTATTGGTTTCTGGAGTAAAACTTAGTGATTCATCACTTGCCTATAATACTTAGTTCTCATCCCCCAAAAGTGCCCTCCTTAATGCCCATCATCCATTTAGTCCATCCCACTACCCATCTCCCCTCCAGCAACCCTCAGTTTGTTCTCTGTATTTGAATCTCTTATGGTTTGTCTCTCTCTCTCTCTGTTTTTATCCTATTTTTCCTTTCTTTCCATGTTCATCTGTTTTGTTTCTTAAATTCTACATGAGTGAAATCATATGATATTTGTCTTTCTCTGACTGCCTTATTTCATTTAGCATAATATACTCGAGTTCCATCCACATTGTTGCAAATGGCAAGATTTCATTCTTTTTGATTACTGAATAATATATATTGTATATATAATATATTATATACATAAATATAAAATATATATATCACATCTTTTTCCATTCATCAGTTGATGGACATTTGGGCTCTTTCCATAATTTGGCTACTACTGATAGCACTGCTACAAACATTGGAGTGCATGTAACCCTTCGAATCAGCATTTCTGCTTCTTAAATTGTGTGACTTTGCCACTTTAAACTCAAATACTCTAAAAACATCTTCCTCTCCCTAAGAACCCAGCAAAGACTCTGGAATAGGGAAGTGGTCAGCACATGTTTGTTAAGTAACTGATGGAATAGACAGAGGAATTCATTGATGGCATCTAAACTGGGTAGGCATGTGACTTACAAGAGTTATGGGGCAGTGAAATATGGCATCCCTAAGCAATAACCTTAAGGCATCTCCTACCCCTTCACTACCTGCTAGGCCAGGGGTGTATCTCTCCTGGATTTAAGCCACAGATAAATTGTGTTATCACAATTTAAAAGAGTATGGGATCTGAGGGAGGAGAAAGCTACAAAGCATGCTATATCCATTCCTTCCACCACCGGGGAACTGCAGTGTGTTCCTACTATGACTTGGTCTTAAAATCACAGAGGAAGAAACTCAGTCTTAGAGGAGTTTTTTGTAGGTTTTGTGAAGTCACATAGTGTGTGAGGAGCAATGCTAAGACTAGATCCCAAGTTCCCAAAATTCTAAGAGCTCTTCCTGTTAGGCTTTTCTTCAGCTTTTTAGGAAGATTCATCTATGGGATCATTTAGGATGGATTTAAGGAGGAGATATTGTAAGCAAGGAGGGAATTCTCTTTAGATATAACATGTTGAGGGACCATGTAAAGGTAGTTACTGTATGAATGAAAAGAAAGCCATGGCGCTGAGAGATTTTACAAAGAAAGAGTTTGGTTTTTTGACCTTAGATTAGATGTAGAAGAGAGGTTTATGGAGTAAATGAGTGAAATTGCTAATTCCTGAGCATCCTGATAAATTAGTCAAGTCGATGGTGTTTTACACCCAATATTCTTACCTTTCAATAACAAATATGGAGGTCTCTGTTGAACAAATGGTGTAGAATTGACACCAATAGAAGAAGGGAAAGAAGGATAGGAGGAAAAAAGGTAGATCATGTGATGAAGAGCAAAGGGTCAGTGAAGGTGGCAGAGAATATGATTGTTGCCAGACAATTCTGTCTGCTTTTTTAAACAGAATTTTATCTGAGCTTATTAGAACCCAACTAAAAACTACATTTCCAGATTCCGTTATGGTACAGATGGTCTCTGACTTTTGGTGGTTTGACTTGGCAGGTTTTTTCTACTTTACAGTGGTCTGAAAGTAATATACATTCAGTAGGAACTGTACTTTGAATTTTCAATTTTGGTCTTTTCCACGCTAGCAATATGTGACAGAATACTGTCTTGTGATTCTGGGCAGCTCCCAATCAGCCTGCCATCATGAAGGTAAATAACTGATTATGGAAGTTTTTACTGTACCTCTACAACCATTCTGTTTTCTTTTTCAGTACAGTATTCAACCGATTACATGAGCTATTTAATACTTTATTATAAAATGGGCTTTGTATTAGATGGGCTTTGTATTTTGCTCAACTTGAGGCTAATGTCAGTGTTCTGAGCATATTTAAGGTCGGCTAGACTAAGCTATGATGCTTACCCAGACATAGCCCATCATAAGTTGAGGACGATCTGCATGCAGCCATGCTTTGTTTAATGAGATTTGTGGTAGACAGCTTTTAAAATGGTTCCCAGACACTTGGGTGGCTCAGTCCTTAAGCACATGACTTTGCTTCAGGTCATGATTTCACAGTTGGTGAGTTTGAGTCCTGCATTGGGAGAGCTGGAACCCGACTTCAGGCGAGCACAAGCCCAACTTTGAGTAAAGTAGCCCCAAGTGAGCCCTGCTTCTCTCTCTCCCCCTACCTCCATCCCTCTCTGTCTCTCCCTCCATCTTCCTCCCTTTCTCGCCCTCCCCCCCCCTCTCTCTTTGCCTCTCTCTCACTTGCACCTCCGCTAAAAAAATGGTTTCTAACAAACCCTTTTGCTATCACCTTCTCTTGAGAATGAGCTGGACCTTCTAATGAATGGAGTATGGACAAAAGTGAAGAAATATCACTTCTAAGATTGGGGTAGAAAGAGGCTATGGCTTCCATCTTGTAGTGTCTTCTCACATTCCTTTGCTCTGAGGGAAGCTCTACAGAGACTCATGGCAAGAAACTGATGGCTCCAGCCAACACATAGAAAGGACCCTAGGCCAGTCAATAGCTTCATAAGTGACCTTAGAAGCATATCTTTCCCAGGTAAGCCTTCAGATAACTTAGATGAAGACAACACTTTGACTGCAGCCTCATGAGAAATCCTGAGTCAGAAGTACTCAGCTCAATTTCACATGGATTCCTGACTGACCCACACAAACTCTGAGACGACACATGTTTCTTGTTTAAAGCTGCTAAGTTTTGGCATAATTTGTTACACAGCAAGAGATAACTAACATAGGATTAAGGAAGTGCCATGAAATATGCACAGAAAGTCTGCCCCCAAAAGCATCATAGCCATCATGTGTCATGCTGCCGGGAATATGACTGTGCTGGAGGGAGCGCCATCAGCTATCTTGGCTCATGGAGTCAAGGATTCTCTACAAGTGCCGACAACACTGACTCCATCTTTGGCCCTCCATCTTTCTCATGCCCAAGCAATGAGCTCCCCTTGGGTTCCTTCCAAGGGGCCTTACGTTTATGCCCTGACTAAAATGTGGGACGCCTTGTTCTGATTTTCCCTAAAGTGCCACTCAGGTAACTGGTAGGGATGACTGTCCCATAGATGATGTCATTTTGGATAACTATGCTTTGACCTCACCACAATGCCTCCCACTCTATAAAAGCTGTGGATTAAGGTCCGGATGTGGAGGGCAGAGAATGACGACATAACACTCACTCTCTCTCCTCTGTCAGTAAGTTGCCCAGAATAAAACTCCGGGTAAAGGGTACGGAGCAAGTTGCTTCATTTTTCTGTTTCAAAGTGCCTCTCCCGTCTAGATGATACTTTACTGTCCCTTCTCCACTTCTAATAGACACCCTCCAGGGATGGCAGAATGTTGAGTGGGAAGAAGCTTTTGAAGACACTGTGGGACTCCCTTACTGGTCATAGACTGCCTATCTCTGATTTCCTTAACCTAAACTTTCCGAAAATAACCAGTGCTACTTTGTGTTGTGTTTTCTGTCATGTTGGACCAAACCTCATCCTGGGCTGGTGTAGGTCGATAGTGATAGGAACAGGAACTCTGCCAGTGTTAAAGAGTACAAATCAAACCTAAGAGAATAAACAGGGGAGACAGGGACTTTTGTAGGATGAGCAGAAAATGCAGGAACATTTATTATAAAGAGGAGAAAAGAATGTCACTAACTGCTGTTGTCAAGCATGCCCCGACTAACACCAATCCAGTGACAGCATTAAAATATAGGTTCCCCAGCCCCGCAGGCAAAAGTTTCGTGGAAGTCTTCTGTCAAAAAATGGTGAAATACACACTATCTCTAAAATGTAAGAATAATTTAATATGTTCAATATGAATATTTTGTACACAATGGCTGATACCTATTTTGGTCCTATTTTATTAAATATTTGTTGATCATGTATTATGTGCTTGGCCCTTAAAATCTTACCTTTTTGTTATTTATTTCTAACAAAGGGAAAAAATTTCTTCTGAATATTGGCATATCAACAGCAACCTTATACCCTTAATCCTATCAGGGCACAAAAGAAAAAAAATTAAAACACCACTTGAAATGTGACACTGGCATTAAATCAGCTATTATCAGAAATATACATTCTTGACATGCATTCCTGATAATACTGTCTGCCAAATGACAAGGAAAGCAGTGAAGGAAAAATGCTCCTTTGGATCTAATCCTAGCCTACAATAGAGAATTTGTTGATAAAGTAAAAGTGCTAGAACTTTAGAAGAATAAAATCATGTTGCATAATATTTTGTGATAGTCAAGGAGAGAAAGGCTGCACTGTATTCAGCAATGTATCAGATTATATATTTACTTATTTTTTATTATTAAAATTTTTTAAACATTTCTTTATTTTTGAGAGAGAGAGACAGAGAGAGACAACACGAGCAGGGGAGGAACAGAGAGAGGGAGACACAGAACCTGAAGCAGGTTCCAGGCTCTGACCTGTCAGCACAGAGCCCGACACGGGGCTCCAACCCACTGACTGCAACATCATGACCTGAGCTAAAGTCTGATGCTTAACCTCCTGAGCCACTGAGGTGCCCCTTATTACTTTTATTATAAAATAGGTGTTCATTGCAGAAGAATGCAGAAAATACAGAAAATTACCAAGGAGAAAATAAGGTAGTAATCTAGAGATAACACAGTTAACATTGTGATGTACGTTCCCACCCCTTTAACACCTGTGTTATACTTCTCTTGTTATACAATTTGTATATAGCTTATATAAAATTTTATACTCTTTCTTTCTGTCATTAATATATCATAAACACTATTTCATTTCTATTTTATAACATGGTCAACTGTTATATTATTTTAATATCTACATGATACTCTATTAAGAAAAATTGCTAAGTTTTCATTGGCTTTATGTGCTAACATTGCATAAAGGATACATTATTGGATTACCTTATTTAATGCTCATTTCAATTCTGTTAAGCACTTTTAGGATTCCCCATTTATACTGCGATATCGGGAAAATAAATAACTTGTAAGGACCCTAAAGTTAAAAATTATAAAATTCATATTTGAAGGGTGTCTGGGTGGCTCAGTTGGTTGAGCATCCGATTTCAGCTCAGGTCATGATCTCATGGTTTGTTGGTTCGAGCCCCGTGTTGGGCTCTCTGCTGACAGCTAGCTCAGAGCCTAGAGACTGCCTCAGATTCTGTACCTCCCTCTCTCTCTAACCCTGCCCTGCTCACGCTGTCTCTCTCTGTCTCTCAAAAATAAATAAAAAATATTAAAAAAAACATTTTTTAAATTCAGAGTTGAATCTTGCTTATTTAAAATTAGTCTGTGCCCTTAACTACTATATTATGGTATTTCTCTTATTGCAGAAATTTATAAAAATTGGTTTAACCCAATCTTCTACTGTTGGATTTCTAATTTTTTTAATGTTTATTTATTTTTGAGATAGAGACAGAGTACAAGCAGGGGAGGGGCAGAGAGAGAGGGAGACATAGAATCTGAAGTAGGCTCTAAGCTCCAAGCTATCAGCACATAGTCCAATGCAGAGCTTGAACTCACGAACCACAAGATCATGACCTGAGCCAAAGTCAGATGCTTTACTGACTGAGCCAGCCAGGCATTCCTACTGTTGGATTTCTAAAAGGTTTACAGTTTTAGGCTATTATAAATAATGTTGTCCTTAACAACTTTGGCCTTACACTTCTGTGACTATCTATTTTTGTTACCTTAAGATAAGTTACAAAAATGAAATTGCTGATTGAAAGAGTATGCAATAATTCTAACACATTATGTAGTTAAAAATATGTTTGCCAATTTGACAGGAAAAGTAGTTTTTTTCTTTAAATGTAGATTTCTTAGATTATTAATGAGATAGAAAATGTGATGGCTATTTAATTTTAGTTTTTAAATACCTGACAATATTTTTGGCATAATTTATACTGGCTTTAAAATTTTCCTTCTTGATTAGTAAGAACTCTTTTCATATTAATGATAGTCAAAATTTATCATAAATATTTTCCAATTTCTCTTCTAAAATTTGGCCTTAAAATTCTGCTCATGGTATTTTTATTAGATTTAAAATTTTAGGCAGCATATTAATATTTTCTTTGTTTTCTAAATTTGCATTTATGTTCAGAAAGACACGGTACTCTTTAGGTCCAGACAAATATTCAACCTTATTTTTGAGCAGTTTTTATTTTTTTTAATTTTTTAAAATTAATTAAATTTTATTCATTTCAAGATTATAGATTAAAATAATCAACTTAAGTGTAAAAACTAACATTAAATTTCATTCAAGATTATAGATTTTTTTGGAATTAAAATTTTTCTTTTAATTTTTATTTATTTTTTATTTATTTATTTTTTATTTTTTTATTTTTTTATTTTTTAACATTTTTTTGAGTATAATACAATTTATTTTTTTAACATATGCAATAATTTTCCATCATTTACAATACAGTAGTTACGATGACACTCCAAATAGAAAAGCAAAGTAAAAAATCAAAACCCCAACTTCTATTTCATGTAATTAGACTTATACAGAAATTAGAAGGTTAAGTAACAACTAGTTAATCACCTAATTTCACAGCTATCTGAAGTGGCGATCGTTATATAGCAGCTTATCTATGATACATTCAAGATACATGATACAATTTGTTACTTGCCCATAAGCTAAAACACAGCCTGCTTAATACCTTTCCTTAAATTCCACCTCTATACTACAATATACGTGAGGTCCATGCAAAAAAGTAGCTACCTTTTATATAGAAAATGGATGATTAAGTCCCTACAAGCACATCAAACGATGCTCAACATCACTCATCATCAGTGAAACACAAATCAAAACCACACTGAGATACTACCTCACACCAGTCAGAGTGGCTAAAATGAACAAATCAAGAGACTATAGATGTTGGCGAGGGTGTGGAGAGACAGGCACCCTCCTACACTGTTGGTGGGAATGTAAACTGGTGCAGCCGCTCTGGAAAACAG
>NC_043709.1:47823655-47830554 GCF_006229205.1 Suricata suricatta | reverse complement strand
AAATGTTTAGAGGTGCAGTAGGCATGACTTTGAGTAGATAATGAAAGAAAATGCAAAATGCTTATTGATTCATGATGTGGTTTCATCTTAGCCTGGGCAAACCATGCAGTATTTAATACATAGTAGCAGAATATTTACTATTGAAGCTTGAAAAGATGTGAGTTCTTTGTGTGCAATCTTTCATTTATGCATGTGAGAGAGTTTTCTTCTTTTAATTTTTTTACATTGTAGTACTTGTTTTGCTTGTTGGGGGTGTTTGCTAATACATTCCGTCAAGGACAGAAACTACATGCTGGTTTTTTTTCCCCTAGGAAGTGTGTCTTGGGCTTTTCCCTTATTATTTTCTTTACTTTTTTTTTTTTCTTTTTTTTTTTCCCTCTTCTTTTTTTGGTGGTGGGGGTGGTTATGTTTAAATGAAGTTGCTCTTACAACACCAGAGCAATTTTTAAAAGACTTTCTTTTAAAAACTGAACTCATTTTTTTGGCTATGTGAATCTTACATATATTTAACTACTGTGAGCCCTTGAACACAAGTTTGAACTGTGTGGGTCCACTTATACATGGATTCTTTTTGTAGATATGTTGTACAGTATTATAAATATATTTTCTCTTCCTTATGTTTTTCTTAATATTTTCTTTTCTCTAGCTTATTGTATTCTAATAATATAGTATATATATAATACATATAGCATACAAAGTATGTGTTAGTTGACTCTTTATGTTATCAGTAAAGCTTCTGGTCAATAGTATAATATTAGTACTTAAATTTGGGGGGAAGTCAACAGTTATACATGGATTTTTTATTTCATGTGAACTTCAGTGCCCCTACTCTCCAAGTTGTTTAAGGGTCAACTGCAAATGACCTGCAAGTCAAATCATATCTAGGCAAGAAGAGAATTGATCTCATTGTACCTTTGAACTTTTTAATAGTGGCTGGTGAAACATCATTAGCTTTGTAAAGTTGTTTAGCTTTATAAGGCTATTTCATTTATTTCTGAGAAATAATATGGAATATCCCTGGAAAGATTACTTATAAAACAAATCTAACTTTGTACCATTTAGAGTGGATGTCTCAATGAATGACACACCATTTTCTTTAGCAAAGTCTCTTGTTTCATCTATTGGCTACACACTTTGGAGAAGAAGTAAATAATTCCTGTCAACAAGAATTATGTCATAAAAAAGTTATTGTCATTATCTTTTCACTCTTTTAATTACCATTTCACAGATTCATATACGATATATTTAGCATTATTATAAACCACAGGGAACCTATTTCCCTGGGGTGGTATGATGGTATTATAGCGCAGCATTGTTGCTACCCTCCGGCATACCCTATCTGTACCTTTATTTTCCCATCAACTTGGATGTGTCTAATTGAGCCTTTCTTCTGGTGGAGCTCTTGACTCTCAGATTAAGCTCCTTCAAGTGAATTGAAAGAGGACTCTTTTCTCTATCAGAGTCTTACTTGTCATAGATGCCAGCAAGTGGGGTGGTGCTGAGGGCTGTACTGCATTGGTGGCACCAGAAGAATTGATGCAATAATAAAGGACCAAGCTTTCCAAACTTTAATTTTTTTAATCCATCTGAAATTTATTTGTGTGAATGACGTGAAATGGAAATCTTATGCTATTTTCTTAACAAGTAACTTATTTTCTCAATGATTTGACATCCTACCTGTTTCATATATTAAATGTATATATTTATGTAGATGCATATATGTATACATATATGGATGTAGACACATATATCTGTTTCTGCGCTTTTTATTCTCTTAGTCTCTCCCATTGATCAGTTTCTTAGTCTTGTGCCACTCTCATAATGTTTTCATTATTACAGTTTTGAAGTATATTTTAATATCAGACAGTGGCAATCCAAATCACCTTCTGCCAGTGATCAATTTACTGCTTCTCAGCTCCAAATTCACCCTTCATTGAATGCTATGGGAAAATGGAGTTGAGTCCTTTAAATATTTTCCTTTGCCAGCTGGTATGTCAAAAATCTTTGTCAGTAGAGGGTGGTAAAGAGACATTGCCAGAGAAAGAGGCCATCTGCAGGTCTGGGGTGCTGCTGAGTGATCTGCAGCAGGCATGAGCTCTCTAGTGCCTAGCTCCCCCAGTGCATAGTAGACCGGAGTACCCAACAACCAATAAATGTCCCTCTGGCAGTTTTGTGGTAAATGCTTTCAGCAAGACATCTTCCGGTGAACAGCTTTCTCCAGCACTTTTGAAAGCAAATTTCAAACAAGTTGCATGAGTGAGTGCCATAGTAAGGTTTTGCCATTCAGTGAGACACAGCTGTGTCTTCAACAAAATCTAGATCTTAGCCCTTGGGAGATGCTCTTTCTTTTGCAGCCCTGGAATTAGTGGCTATATGCTATTATATTCTCTAGTTCTCCTTACTTCTTACTAGCTAACTCCTCATTACTCCAGTTCTCTCTCATAGTTAATAATTTTTAATATTAACGTTTCCTGTTTTAATTATTATGTTGCTTCTGTCTCCTGATTGGATCCTGACTGATACCATTATTTTTCCAAAATTTTATCAATCCTCTTTTTATTTTTCCAGATGAATTTTAGAATTAATATGTAAAATTTGGAAAAAAACACTTTTAGATTTTCCAAATACAACTATATTAATACTATACATTAATTTATGAAAATTAACATATTTTCAACAATAAATGTTTCTTTGTAGATAAGCGAGCCCTCTTCTATATTCTTCAGAAGAAAATTTGTTTTCTTATTTAGGCCCTAAAAATATCTTTCTATTTTCTAGATCTTTTGTTGCTGTTATTATGAATGTGACCTTTTTCCATTATATTTTCTATCTGGCTCAAAGGTTATCTTGACAAAGCCTCTGAAATTTGGTTCCCAGAAAACTGGCCTTCTACAGAACTCCGTGAAACCTGGATAAAGCCAAGTGTTAAAGCAATCAATACTGGCATAATATTGAGATGGTAGATCAGGCCATCGGTTAAATAAGTTACAAATGCAAGACTTAAACTTTTGTAGGTGTTTGAGTTACTAAGATTTCATAACAAATTACCCCAACATTTAATGGCATAAAACAACCACTTATCACATTCACGAATCAGAAATTTGGGCAGGATGCAGTGAGTATGGCTTCTCTATGGTCTTGATATCAGAGACTAAAGTGCAATACTTGAAGGTTGGACCTGAAATCATCTGAAGGCTTGTTAACTCAGCCACATCTGTTGATTGTGGGAACCTCAGTTCTTCTCCACACTGGCCTCTCCATATGGTTTCTCCATATAGGGTACTTGGAGCTTTCTCCTAACATAGTGACTCGTTTCCCCAATGCAACCTTCTCAAAAAAAGTACCAGTTGGAAGCTGTGTCCTATTGTTGCCCTAGCCTTCAAAGTTACATAATATCATTTGCTCTTTATTCTATTGGTCAGAGAAGTGCCATGTATACACTAGCTCAAGGAGGTTCTAGATAGACCTACACTTGATGGAATATGGTGAGTTTCTAGAAGAGCATGTGGGATCAGAAATATTACTGTAGCTTTTTTTGGATAACAGAATCTGCCACAGTCCCCAAATAATATCAAAGGGAGGACGGATTCATCCCAAACAGTAACTACTGAAATGGCAGTGTGGTAATAAGGAATAAGCTTCTGTCAGAATCCTGATCATGCTTGGTGAGGGGCTGGTGTTTCCCCAATTAAGCAGTTTCTAAGACTCATATCCCTAGGATAAGTATTGGACCCCAGACACTGCTAAATCCCTTTGTGCTTTTTCAGGATGTGAATAGCAATGTTAAACTCACAGACCATGTTACTGCTTCCATCTCTATGAGTTCCCTCAATAAACGTTGTTGCAGAGACCTGTCTGTGTGCTTTCTGGAAACCTGCCTTTGTTTGCTCAAAGTTAGATTTTGCTGGCATATTAAAAAATCCTATTTTTATTTATTTATCGTCATATTGCTAAACTTTTTCATTGCTTCTAAAATCTTTTCAGTTGATTCTTGAGTTTTCTGGGTAACAGATTCTGGCAGTTTTGTTTTCTTGCTTTTCTTGTCTTATAATGGCCAGCATTTGCAGAAAAATGGTAAATAAGAGCGCTGATAGAGGAAGTCTTTGTCTTTCACACTTCAAAATAAGAAATCTCTGTTTGGTAATTAAGCATCATATTTGTAGTTGGTTTGGGATATATTTTTTCATTATAATTTTTAAGAAGCATCTTCCTAATCTTCATTTGCTCACATGTTTTTTTTTTAATCAAATTAAAGTTTTCTGTTTGGCATCTTTGGAGAGAATTTTTCTTCTTTAACCTTTAGGTATGGATGCTTTATACTTTCTAACATTAACCATGCTTGGAGTAAGCTTATTTGGTCATGGTGCATTTTTTAGTATTAAATTCAATCAGCTATAATAATTCTTTGCATATAGGTTTTATTAGGTGTTCTCACTGTCATTATTTACTAAGTAGCTTAAAATAGCATTTTTCTTTGCTCCAAAATTATTTTGGAGGGGGATTAAAAATATATTATTGATAGTTACAGGTAATTGAGATTTGTTTGAAATTCCATTACTGCAACTTAGATATTAAGAAAATATATATGTTGGTAGAAAAGATGTATATTATTTTTGAGTGTATTATTTCAGATTAGGCCATGTTTACTGTGTGACTAAATTAACTCCCAGACCCTAGTAGTTTTACAGAACAAAGATTTATTCTTGGTCATGCTACATGTTGAGTGGCAATTTGGTAGGGAACTACTCCAAGAACTCAGACTGATGGAATGCCCACTGTCTCTTGGTACTGCTATCTCAACTTGTGATTTCAGCTTTTCCTGTACCATTGTAGAGGGTGAATGGAGAGCTCACTCTTCCTTTTAAAAACTGTGACCTAAAACAACATATGCCACTTTCACTCATCACCCATTCATTAGTGGTCTCAAGGTCTACCCTAACTATAAAGATATGTGAAATGGAAATTCAGAATATCTTCTGTCTGTCTGACTATCGTCTATCTTCTGACTATCATCTGTCAAAATATCTATGACTTTAAGTGAAATATAATCTTGGGTATTTTTTTAAGTTTATTTATTTTGAGAGATACAGAGACAGCATGAGTAGGGCAGAGGCAGAGAATCCCAAGCACACTCTGTACTGCCAGCATCGAGCCCCATGTGAAACTTGATGCTCAAACCCACAAAATTGCGAGATCAGGACCTGAACTGAAACCAAGGGTCAGACACTTAACTGACTGAGTCACTCAGGCACTCCTAATCTCAAGATATTATACTGAAATTATAATGAAGTTATATTAAATGTTAGAGTGAGTATTTGCAGAAATCCTTAACTGTAAATGAGAAAGACAAATGCAAGGCATCTAAAAGACCAGTGTGACTACAAAGAAAGGTCCCTGATAAGGTATCAGAAAACATGTTTAAAATATGAAAGAAAGTATGGAGTAACAAGCAAGGATTGGAATTGTTCTCTCACCTGAAACAACCAAACAAATGAATAAAATATGGATAAATGGATAAAAGCTGTTTCTAAGAAATTGAACATCAGGCAAATAAGGACAGTGATCCCCAAGAGATAGGTAAACTATGAGCCAAGCCCTACAGTTGCCCTAGATGGTTCCCTTAAGAGCATTTCCAGGTTGCAGTTCTGGAAAGGGGAGCACAGGTAAAATCTGAATTGAGACCAAGGTGAGGATTTGGCGGACTTAGGTGGCTGGAATTCACAAGACAGAGTAACAGGGAGGAGAAATGAGTGCAGATATTAAACCCTAGAAGTCTACAGAGAGTCCCCCCTGGTATCCAGCAGAGTACAAATCAGCACATACATGTAAGGAAACTGCTTGACGATGGGAAAGAACCACTCACAAAGCTTAGAGGAAATGATCCCCATTACCAACTGGAAGTGGGAATAGTGCCTGTGACCATCAGCCATACTGGAGAAACTTATCATACGGCATTGGCAGAGTACTCAGAGAAATTTGCTTTCAGAGTGAAGAATAATGAGCCCTAGACTAAATGCTGTTCAGTGTTGCCTAACAAATTTTAACAACAAAAACCAAAGGATCAAACTATTCCCAAGCAACTTAGCTGCATCTGAGAACAAGGCCCAAAATATATTTATAATGATACAAAAATATCCAGTGCCTCACAATGTAGAGTTCACAACATTAGGCATCTAATTAATGATTACCAGGCATGCAAAAGCAGGGAAATATGGCCCATGATTTGAAGAAAAATGAATAAATTGAAATTGACCTAGAACTGTTGCAGATATTAGACTTAGCAGACAAGGAACATTAAAAGAGTTATTATAACGATATCCCATGAGTTCAAAACGTTAAGTAGAGACATGGAAGGTGCTTAAAAAAAAGAACAAAATAAAATTTTGAAATGAAAACTATAGTCTCTGGGGCTGCAGGAGAAGATGGCAGTCTCCACAGGAGTTAAATTTCCTCGTAATTTTCGCTTGTTGGAAGAACTTGAAGAAGGACAAAAAGGAGTAGGCGATGGTACGGTTAGCTGGGGCCTTGAAGATGACGAAGATATGACACTTACAAGGTGGACAGGCATGATTATTGGGCCACCAAGGACAAATTATGAAAACAGAATATATAGCCTGGAAGTAGAATACCCAGAAGCTCCTCCATCAGTTAGATTTGTAACCAAAATTAATATGAATGGAATTAATAATTCCAGTGGAATGGTGGATGCACGGAGCATACCAGTGTTAGCAAAATGGCAAAACTCATATAGCATTAAAGTCGTACTCCAGGAGCTGCGGCGTCTGATGATGTCCAAAGAAAATGTGAAGCTTCCACAGCCGCCAGAAGGACAGACATACAACAATTAATTTTAGTGGATCTCAAACTTGTCTTAAATCAACAACCTTCTACTCATGTTA
>NC_043709.1:47786405-47823555 GCF_006229205.1 Suricata suricatta | reverse complement strand
ACAGGAGGAAAAACGCAGCACCATTTGTTTTCTCTTGCTAAGGCACTGTCATTTAAGCATAAACCTGGAGTACTCAAGATAGAATTCAGGTTTTCGAGATGAAAGCATGGAGAGAAGAGTCACATGCTGTGGAAGCATGTGTGTTTCTGAAAAGTAAAAACATCTCAAGAAGGAAAAACAGACCTGGCATGCTTTACCCATCTTGCTTAGTGAAAGAGCTTCAAGTTGAAATTGTCTAAAGTAGCAGGTACAATGAATATTGTCACAAATTGTGTTGATTTTTGAAGCGGTGACTACTAGTAGTATCAAAAATATGTTCAGGATTGTTTTGATACCTGTATTTATAATTAAAAAAATGTTGTGGGGGAGGCTGATGAATACCTGTTAAAAGCCATTCCTGTGTGTTACATGTAACAGACATGGTAAATATTTGTTTACAGTCTTTGTTTGACAAACCATGCATTTAAGTGAAATCAATGAAAAAGGAAATAGGTGTATGGATTTGTGATTTTGAGATTAAAGTTAGTCTTAAAATGTAAAAAAAAAAAACTATAGTCTCTGAGATTAAAAATATATTGGATGGGATTAAGGATGGATTAGACACTATAGAAGAAAAGTTTAGTGGCTCTTAAACATAAAGCAATAGAAACTATCAAGATCAAACAGAAGAAAACTTTTTAAAATTAACATAGCACCAATAACTATGGGACAACTTCAAGCAGCCTAATGTGCATATCACTAGGTTTCCAAAGGAGAGGAAAGGGATGGGGGGAACAGAAAAATATTTGGAAAAAAATGATCCAAAAATTTTTAAACTGTTGAAAAGTATAATCCTACAAATGCAAGAAGATAAATAAATCTCAAGCACAAGAAACATGAAGTTTATCATATCCTGGCACATCATAATTAATTTGTTCAAAAACAGTGATAAAGAGAAAATCTTAAAAGCAACCTGAGTGAAAAGATATATTATATACAGAGCACAAAGTTAAAGATAGTAACAGATTTCTTGTTGGAAACAACATATATGAGAAGACAGTGGAGAAAGATCTTTAAAGCAGAGAGAAAAACTTTTCAATCTAGAATCCTATACCCTGAAAAAATATATGGAAATAAATACTTTTTCAAACACACAAAAGATAAAAATCTTATCTCCAGCAGACCTATACTATAAGAAATGTTAAAGAAAGTCCTTCAGGCAAAAGGGAAATATGGACAGAAACATGAGTTTACACAAAAGAATGGCTAGGGCTGTAAGTTGTTCATCATTCTCATGGACACAAATGGCTGGTATCTTGTATTATATTCAAAAAAGAGAAAATCCAGCCAAAATAAAGGATCTTTATTTTTTCATCTTTTCCAGTATAATTTTTTAAAGAACTCCTTTTTTATAAGTGACTCTCATACATACCCATAGACTTTTATTTAAGACACACTGGTCAGAACTGTAAGACCAGAATTGGCTTAGACTTAGGATTTACTCAAGAGTCAAGTGGGAGAGGAACCATATTTCATAGTCCTGGCTATCAGACATTTAGATTGCTTTGAATTATGAACAGCCCTGTCATAAAATGTCCTTCTGGATATAGTCTTGTACACATAACTAATTATTTCCTTAAGATAAATTATTTGAAAAGAAAGAGCAAGATCAAAAGTACACATCAAATGTTTGCCTATGGTAAAGTTATACAAATTTATTTTCCACCACCAGAATAGGAAAGTTTCCATATCTCCTGACCTTTACCTAGACTAGCTATTAAACTCATCCAATTTGATAAGTAAAACGTCTTTTCATTGCTTCAATTTGCATGACTTTGACTAACAAATACATCATGTATTCCCATGTTTCTCCTTTTGTGAACTGCCTACATGATAACCTTTGCCTGTTAGATAAAAATCACATCTTAATGCAAACAAAATATGAAAGGAAGAATGCATAATTTAAGACAATTAAGGGATGGCATGATGGCATGGACCAGATTATGATATTATCAGAAAGATAAATGTCCAGAAAGAGTTGAAACTTATAAAAAGTAATAAAAGTCACTCTTTAATGGATCTAGCTTCAAGAGAAGAATAAGAATATATTGATCTCTCTTTATATGCTCTGTGGTGGTGGTTGATGGCCAGCCAAAAATGCAGATTAAACACCGGTAGGAAAAGTTTAAATCCTACTGAGATTATCAGTCAACTTTCAAATGAGTTTAACCTTTTGGGACTTATTGAATTAATTGCCAAAGTACTAGTATGATGGATTAGATTGCTGATCATTAATAAATCTTGGACAGTAAGTTTCTGGATAAGAAAACTGACAAATGTTGCCTTGAGTTTTACAAAAGGGAAAACAGAGGTAGAATTTGCATGTTATACTCATGATAAAGCAGGTATGTAAGTTCACACCTGATTAAATGAGTGACCCCAAGTTTTCACAATGTAATAGTGATAAAGGAGATATGCAGATTCCCATATCATTGAATGAGTGACCCCAAATGTTGGTTTCTGGTGGAATGCTATAGGTCTCAGTCTTCAATTCGTCCTGTTCAAAATACGGATTGCAAGCTAATATAATGAAATTTAATGAGAATATATGTAATAATGGAAATAAATCACCTAAATAATATAAATTACTTATGTACAGGATTGGGGCTAGATAGACTTCAAAATACTTTAGAAAAAGTAATGTTTCTTATTCAATTTTAAGTCTGATAGGTAGGAGATTGTTTAAATAGCAAGAAAAATCATTTTAAAAATCTTTGAGTCACAAATAAACAATTCTACCTTAGAATGAGAAAGGAACTTCAAGCATATCTTGTCTAAGGCCTTCATTGGACAGTTGTCAAAATAGACATCAGGAGAGATATAGTGCCTTCCCAGCCTCCCAACAAGTGAGCTGCTCGATTTAATTCTGCATCATTTGTCATTGCAGTCTCTCTCTCTCTCTCTCTCTCTCTCTCTCTCTTTCTCTCCCCCTCCCTCCCAATTACTTTTTTCCTTCCCTCCCTCCCAATTACTATTTCTCATTCTCATGATCTACTCTTCAGGGAAAGGCTGAAATCTCCTCTTCTGAGCATAATGGGTTTTTCAGAAAAAAAATATAGTGAATGTCTTAGATTGAAACATGGATTTCTAGCTGGATTTAGGATTTCTCTAAAGGAGACCTAAATCAAGGACTGGCTCTGTTTGTCTGACAGTTGGTGTTACTTGATCCCACATTTGTGACACTCTTGGCTCTTCCCAAGGAGAAAGACCACTGCCTTGCAAGCATCTTTCCTGCCTCACTCAGAAAAGATGTTTTCCTTTCCAGACAGACTCCTCATCTGCCTAGCTCATCTCTCTTACCTCAGGTCCAGTAAGTCTCTCATCATTCATTACACTGCAACGACTCTGGCCTTCAGTTTTTTCCTTTAACATACTGTGACATCTTGGAAAATCATTCTTTACACAGGCTACTCCCTTTGCCTGGAAGCTTTGCAGCCAGATCTTTGAATGACTGGACAGAGGGCTCAGTTTATGTGTGACCTCCCCAGAGAAGCCTTGCTTGATCATTCACTTTAAAGTACCTGCTCATCTGCCTGGCTCTTTCCAGTCCATTTTCCTGATTTTTTTCCCCCTTCATAGTATTTTTCACCATTTGAAGTTGTATTTTTCCTTTAATATCTTTATGTGTTTACTCTTTGTCCCTCCACACATTCTAAAATGGAATCTTCCACAGAACAAGGTCCTTGAACATTCTTATTCACTGTTGGATCTGTAGTGCCTAGAAGAACAACTGACTTATTGAGGTATCTCAATAGATGTTTGATGAATGAATGAATAAAGTTCCCAGTTAGCCTCCCTGCCCTACTTCCTAAATGGGAATCATAATATTCAGCTTTATTTGGGCATCATATTTATGTGTATACAGATGCCTCCCAGAACCAGGCAGAATGGGCTGATTGCTCATATTAACCTATCTACTGCTAAACTAGTATATACCTTTATACTTGAAACAGAAACCAGACTTTTGACACTTTAATAACTTCAAATCATGATGAAGATGAAGATGAGAGTGGTGGAAGAGGATAATTGAAACCCAGAGAACTAGCTCAAAGTGACCCAGATATTTCTAGATAAAGTGGAGACACAATCCATGTTTTCTGTCTCCCAATGCTAAACCTTTCTTACTGAACTATACTCTTTCTATGAACTATAAGACTGCATATGAACTAACAATGTGGAGGGAGGGTGTTTGGGAAGGATGATAGAAGGTAGGAAAAAGTCAGAAAAGACTACTGATTAACAATGGCTACCACAGAATCAGGAAGAGGTGATACATACTACCTATGGTCTAAATGGGGGTAATCATAGCCAACAACTCATAGTATCACAAACCAGGAAATCCTAAAAGACCATAGCCATCTCAATTTTAAAGAATATGAGGTGTTTA
Organism: Suricata suricatta; assembly: GCF_006229205.1. Taxonomy (NCBI): domain Eukaryota; kingdom Metazoa; phylum Chordata; class Mammalia; order Carnivora; family Herpestidae; genus Suricata; species Suricata suricatta. Next base: position 47,819,129 of record NC_043709.1, on the reverse strand, counting down.
TTTTCCCCTCGTGGAAGAGCCATAAGTTTTCTGTAAGCTAAGCTGCTCTGTACAAGAAGCTCTAAGGGGTTTTGTAGTTGCCCCTTTATTTAGTCAAGTCAAATCAATTTTCTATGCTCATGGGAGATTGCCTCTTAGGAGAAATGTAATGCAAATATAAGAAGTCATGCATTTGTCACATAAAATTCTTTATTTCATATACATATCAAGGTTATAAAATCAGAAGCAAACATGGATATAGGACCAAATTCATTCAATATGACCTGGGTAAAGATAAGAATATTAGATACAATAGATAAATGTTCTCTCTATTATAACACTATGCTCTAACATGATATCCAAATATCTGGGATTATTCTCAAAAACTAACATTTTTGCAAGTTGCATTTTTGGCTGGAATTCCTTAAGTTCATAAATGATTCAACATGGAGTCTTTCTGATAAAATTTTGTGGAGACGCAGACTGTCTGCATTCCCATTTATGCTATATTTTCATTAGCTCTAGGCTGGTTTGACAGTCTTCAAAATGATGAATTTCAATATGCTGCTTGTTTACCACATTGTGTTGGACAAAAACTAAGGGAGAGAAGCTGTATTATTCAATACAAGCTTAGAGATGAAGCACCTGTTTTCTCACACATCACATGTAAAGGTGTGGGTTAAGCTGGGAATTGAATAGTGACATGGATGTGAAGGGAACTCCTGACTTCCTGTATGTTACCTATACTGAAGAAGTGGCTAGCCATGTTCAAGAACTAATGAACTTTCCTGTGGGGAGAGAGATGTGCAAAGTAAATAATGCTAGACTTGAGATTTTAGCCCTTATTAACAGTGTGATCTGAATTAGACCCTTAACTTTTAAGAGATTTAGTTTTCTCATCTATAAATTAATGATAATGATATTTCCCTGGTTCTATCAGAGGATGGTTATGAGAATCAAAGGAGGAAATGTCCATGAAAGTGCTTCAAAAACTCCAAGTATTATATAATTGCATTTATGTCTGGTGAAAAGACCTGGCTAGACATACTAGAGGCAAGATTAGGAATTCAGAAGTAAAGAGGTAATAGAGCTGACAGGAAGCCCTATTTGTTGGTTCAGTTATGCTCTCTCACTTCCAAGTGTCTGTGGATGTGCATGTGTGTGTGTGTGTGTGTGTGTGTGTGTGTGTGTGTGTGTGTGTGGATGCAGGTGTACACATGTATGTCTATACATCTTCATCTGTTCCTCAAAAGGGCTAGAAGTAAGACACCCTAGTAACAATGACCACACTTGAGACCAAAAATTTGAATTCGAATACTACTTTCTTTCCATGAATGCAACCAAAGTACTTTGGAGAAAGACAGATTTCAGAGCTGGGGCAGGGAAAATAAAATGTAAACCTGTGCATCTTTTGTGACAAGTTGAGGAAATACTCAAAAACTATGGATCATAGCAAATAGACACAAAGTCAGTTTGAAAGGACTTCCATTGGCCAAATATGGGGAAACTGAGAATGTAAATTTAAGGATAACAATTAATTATTAGTCATTGTAAACTCAAGTGTTCATACTGATAATAGGTAAATAGAAAAATGGAGAAGAAAGGAAAATTCTGTAAAGCCCATTATGGAGGAAACTGATAAAAGGCAGACTGTGGCTAAATAAAACTATTATATTTATGTTAAATTTCTGGAATTTGATAACTATACTATGGTTTATGTAAGACTCTATTATCTTAGAAAAACACATGGGAATATGGAGGGTTACGAGGGCATGCTGTATACAATCTACACTCTGATAGCTCAGAGCTATAAATATATAAAAGCCTGAAGTCTTATACTAGACAAATGTGGGACAAGGGTTTGCTTCCTGGTTTTAGCACATATTAGCTTTTTAAATTTTTTCTCTATCACTTTCTTCCTTTATACCAAGTATAAATATTTTAGTTAAAGTATAACATTCATACAGGAAAAAAATTACACACATAGTGTGTAACTTAATGAATTAAAAAGTGAACACACTCCAAATATCACAGCATCCATATGCAGGAATAGAATATTTCTATCATCCAGAAACTCCACTTATGTTCCCTTATAGTCAGTACCCCCACCGGAATAATCACTGTACTGGCTCCTAATAGCATAGTTTAGTGTTGCCTGTTCTTGAATTTTATATGAACCACCAGCTTCTCCACATTATGCTTGTAATTTCCATGTTGTGTGTATTTGTAGTTCATTTATTTTCATTGCTATATAGTTTTCTGTTTCAGAATAAACCAAAATTTATTCTTTCATTTTCCTGACCATAGATATTTGGATTGTTTCCAGTGTGAGACTGTTATAAACAGAATGACTAAGGACATTATTGGACATGTACATTTTTAAACATGCATGAATTTATTTTAGTTATGTATCTAGGAATGAGACTGTCAAGTCATAGGATGTGTATATTCTCAGTTTTAGGATGCTGCCAGTTTTCTGAATTAGTAGAACCAATTTCCACTCTCTCCAGTAAGATATGAAAGTTTTAATGGTTCCAAATCCTTGTCACCACTTGGTATTTTCTGCATTACACTTTTGCTATTTTGGTGGGTATATTACTTTTCTATAACTGCATAACAAATTATCACAAACGTAAGAGCCTAAAACAAACATAGTTATTATATCACAGTTTCTGTACATTCGGAGAACAATTTAACTGAGTCCTCTGCTCAGAGTCTCACCAGGTTGCAATCAAGAATGCAACCAAGCTGCATTCTCATCTGGAGGCTGGACTGGACCAGAATCTGCTTCCAAGCTCAATCAATTTGTGGGGAGAATTCATTCCCTTCCCATGGTATGACTGAGAGCCCTAAATTTTTGTTGGCTGCTGTCTGGTTCTTGAAGTTGTCCACAATAACTAGATGCCCCCTTCAGTTCCTTGCTACATAATGGTTCTCTAACTTGGCTACTTACTTTATTAAGCTCACAACATTACTTCCAGTATGTTAATATAGGCATACATTGGAGATATTGCAGATTCAGTTCCAGACCACTGCAATAAAGCAAATATTGCAATAAAGTGAGTCAAATAAGTTTTTGGATTCCCAGTACATATAAAATCTATGTTTATACCATAGTGTAGTTTATTAAGTGTGCAATAGCATTAGGACTAAAAAAATGTATAACTCTTAATCAGAAAATTATTGCTGAAACATGATAACCAACATCTGAGCTTTCAGTGACTCAATCTTGTTGATGGTGGAAGGTCTTCCCTTAATGTTGATGTCTGCTGATCAGGGCAGTGGTTACTGAAGGTTGGGTGGCTGTGGCAATTTCTTAAAATGAGACAATAAAGAAATTTGCTGTATCAATTGACTTTTTCTTTCACAAACAATTTCTCTGTAACATGTCATGCTGTTTGATAGCATTTTTCCCACTGTAGAACTTCTTTCAAAATTGGAGTCAATCCTCTAAACCTTTCCTCTGCTTTATCAACTAAGTTCATGTAATATCCTAAATCGTTTGTTGTCATTTCAACAACCTTCACAGGATTTCACCAGGAGTGGATTCCATCTTAGGAAACCACTTTCTTTGCTCATCCATGTGAAGCAACTCCTCATCCACTCAAGTTCTATCATGAGATTGTAGCAATTCAGTCCCATCTTCAGGATCCACTTAATTCTAGCTCTCTTGCTATTTCCACCAAATCTGCAGTTACTTCTTCCACTAAAGTCTTAAACTCTTCAAAGTTATCCATGCAGCAGAATCAACTTTTTCAAATCTCTTGTTAGTGTGGATATTTTTACCTCTTCTCATGAATCAATAATGTTCCTAATGGCATCTAGAATGGTGAATCTTTTCCAAAAGATTTTCAATTTGCAAGGATTAATCAGAGGGGCCACTATCTATAGCAGCTATAGCCTTACTAAATGTATTTCTTCAATAATAAAACTTAAAAGTTGAATTATTCCCTGATCCATGGGCTACAAAATAGATGTTGTGTTAGCAGACATTAAAACAACATGAGTCATATTTCCATCATATTGAGAGCTCTTGTGTGCCCATTATCATTGAGCAGTCATCTTTTGAGAGCAATCCCCTTTTCTGAGCAATAGGACTCAACAGTGGTCTTAAAATATTCAATAAATCATGCTGTAAACATATGCACTGTCCTTGAGGCTTTATTCCACTTTGAGACCACAGAAATAATAGATTTAACCTAATTCTTAAGAGCTCTAGGATCTTCAGTAAGGTAGGTGAACATTGACTTCAACTGAAAGTCACTAGCTGCATTAGCCCCTAACAAGAGATTCAGCCTGTCCTTTGAAGCTTTGAAGCCAGGCATTGACTTCTCTTCTCTAGCTACGAAGGTCTTAGATAGAATCTTCTTCCAACGGATGGCTGTTCTATCTACATTGAAAATCTGTTGTCTAACGTAGCTACCTTCATTGAATATTTTAGCTACATCTGGACAACTTGCTGCAGCTTCTACATTAGCACTTATGCCTCACCTTGTATTTTCATGTTATGGAGATGGCTTCTTTCCTTAAACCTCAAGAACCAACCTCTGCTAGCTTCAAACTATTCTTTTGCAGCTTCCTTACCTTCCACAATCTTCACAGAATTGAAGAGAGTTAGAGTCTTGCTCTAGAATAGGCTTTGGCTTAAGGAAATGTGACGTTCTCCATATCAGCATTAAGACTTTTTATATCAGCTTTGCTTTTTATCATTTGTGTGTTCATAGAGTAGCACTTTTAATTTTCTTCAAGAATTTTTCATTTGCATTCACAACTCGGCCAACTCTTTGGCACGAGGCCCAGTTTTCAGCCTATCTCAGTTTTCAACATGCCTTCCTCACTAAGCTTAATCATTTCTAGCTGTTGATTGAAAGTGAGAGACATGCAACTCTTCCCTTCATTTAAGAACACAGAGGTCATTGTAGGATTCTTAATTGGCCTAATTTCAAAATTATTGTGTCTCAGGGAGTAGTGTCTCAGGGGGTGTGAGGTGTGAGAATGACCAGTTGGCGGAATAGTCAGAACATACACAACATTTATCAGTTAAGTTTGCCATCTTATATGAGCACCTCATAACAATCACAACAGCAATATCAAAGGTCACTGATCACAGATCACCATAACAAATATAATAATAATTTAAAAGTTTGAAATATTGTGAGAATTAGCAAAATGTGACACAAAGATACAAACTGAGTAAATGCTGTTGGAAAAATAGTGCTGCTAGGCCTGCTTGACACTAATCTTCAATTTGCAAAAAATGCAATTTTTATCTGCAAATAACAACAAAATTAAACAATGAAATGAGGCATGCCTATACAGAGACTTATATAACATAATAGGAGTGACATCCACCATCTTTGCCATATTCTATCAGTTAGAAGCATATCACAAGTCCTGTTTGCAGTCAAGGTGAAAAAGTTATACAAAGATGTAAACACCAGGAGGTCAGGATCATGAGGAGTCATCTGAATTTTTTAGCCAGACTGAGTATATTGTCATGTTGCATTGTAATTTTGTTTTCATTGGAAGACTATTTTCTCTTCAAAACCAACAGAATAAGAATATAATGTTTACCTAAGAAGTTTGTTCTAAAATAACCAAATAATTTTTTTCTGTCCATCTTATGAATTCATTTCTCTATCTTGGCTCTACCAGTCTAGAAATGGGCTCAAAGTATAGATTTCACCTTTCATGTCCTAGATAAAACCTTGCTTTAATATAGGTTTGACATTCTGCCAGCTCTGATATTCATAACATTCCAATTGAACACAAAGGACAGAAACCTGAGTCATAGCCTGAGATACTCCAGAAATTTTGGATATGTCACTGAAATATAAGGAATTCTTATTCAGTTGCCTGGAAATGGGACTTGGCCTCTTCTTTCTTGCTTACTTCTTCTAAACAGCATGAAACATCACTCTGCACTATTAAGCAATGGCAATTTCACCCTAGGGGAGACATTTCAGGAGTGAATGCTGTGATCTCTGAGATTTGTTTATCACTTCTCTTAACTTTATAGAGTAATTGGAACCTTCCCCAGGAGGAAGATACTGATTAACTATCAAACACCATTATGGTTAATATGCTTGCTGATTCACATATCATTATGGAATAATCAACATTGACCACAAAGAAAAAAGTGATCATTACTCCTACAAAATTAAGAATTTATAAATCACCCAGCTAATAAGAACTGCATTTTTAAATGTTTTATTCCCTGTCACAGATTAAATAATCCAATGAACTACAATCATATACAATAGCTTTTGAACAAAATTATACCAAAGAGATTTGAGAACTTAAAGACTCAATACTTTCTGCAATCCAGAAAGCACAAAAGCTCCTCTATCTTAGTGATTTTTTTTTTACTCCAATGTTCTTTTAATCTTTTGGCAACTTACTAACTGAAATGTACAGAAGGAAATTGACATTGTTGGAAAAAATTCCCCACACATAGCAATATATCCATAAGAGAGCAATTGCATCTAACAGAAAATGTTACAGAGATAACTCAGGAGCTGTCTTTGGGTTATCTTCAGAAGACTAAAGAGAAAATACATTCAGTTTTGAATCCCCTTGTAAGGAAGTAGAAAATGTACGCCAAAATATTCAGAACACTGAGACACCTGAAAATTATTTATAATGAATAATGTTCAGCTATCATGAGCAATGAATTAGAGTTTCTGCTGAACAGAGAAATTTTTTTATAAATTTTATATTTATATTTTTATAAATTTTATATTTATAAAAAATCTAATTTTATAAATAAAAGGCACTGGTTTATCCATGTAACAGACTGGAGGAGTGGCATGAGTGATGCAAACTCTATTGTATTTATAAAACTCAAGAGCCAATCCATTTTAGATTGCGTATTTTTAGTATTTTACTCTCTTAAAAAACTTTTTTGAAGAGAGGTCCTTGGAAATAATTTTTAAATGCATTTATTCTATTCTGTTAGGATATGCAGAAGCTAAAAATTTCCCTTGAAATAAAACTCTTAAGCAACACTATACTGGTAAAACAAACAATTTTGACTTAACTAGATAAAGTCATATCTCTAGGGAATAATATGAAAAACAAATAACCAAATATAAGCTCTTTTAAAATAATGATGACTTTTATTAACCCTGGAAAATATACTAAGCATTTTGCTCTGATGTGATGTCAGAAATTAGAGCATGGGAATTTGATTCCTCTCATTTTCTAGTTGAAGGCAAACTAATGTTGTAGACAACCCAATTTGCCAGGACTATATATAGGCTCATTTATTTTTAATATATATGTATGTATGTATATATATTCATCTAATCTTATCAAGAATTTTGCAAGATAAATATTATCTCCATTTGGCACATGAAGAAACCAAACTTTGTGAAGTCCCAGAGTCACACAGCCACTCAATGGTAGAGTTAGAATTCAAATCCGGTTGTGCCTGGTTCTAAAGCACATTGCATTCATTTCTCCTGCTCAGAAAGGTCTTTATTCTATTGGTGTGCATCAAGTGAAGTCTCTATGGAGATAATCCTTCCCCAACCTGTGGATCATTATCCTATTACTAGAAGCCCCTGTGATTGGTTTAAATCAATGAGTATAAATTCCGACATTGTTACCAAAGTGCACTCAGGATGAGGTCATGTTTGCAAGGTCCTTGAGGCTGGATTATGCCAGAAGACATGTGCCAACCTGGCTTTAGAATGTCCTTTCATTCTGCTCCAGTTTCTCTGGTCCTTATTTAAATAGTAGGTGTGAGAAAATAGAAAATATATATATTCATCTCTGCCCCAGGCTCCTGGCATAGTGCTCCTGAAACCCTTGTAATTTTCTAGGTGACAGAACTGTCTCTTGTTCTAAAGAGGCAACTCTGGGTGGGCTCCTGGAGGGCTCCTTGGTGATGGCAGATCACCAGAAAGACCAAGCCATGATTACAAATTTGGAATTTTTAGTCTGCCCTCTCCCCTGCCACCTCCAGCCACATTCTCTTGAGAAAAAAGGCCTGGAAATTGAGCTAATGATTGATCATGCCTACATGATAGGCCTCCAAATCCTCCCGGATTTGAGAGTTTCCAGGTGGGTGAGTACATGATGCACACTGGAAGAGTGATGCACCCCAACTTCATGAGGACAGAAGTTCCTGTGCTCAGGACCCTCCCAGACCAGACCTTCTGTATCTCTTCATCTGGCTGTTTGCCTGTATTCTTTATCATATCCTTCAATAAACTGATATACATGTTTCCCTGATTTCTATGAGCCATTCCAGTAAATAATTAAACCTGAGGAGAGAGTTATTGGAATATTCAATTTAGAGTCAGTCAGAAGCACAAGTGATCACCTGGGTTTCCAACTGGCATCTGAAGTAGGGATTGAAAGACGGTCTTGTGGGGCTGAAGCCTTCCCTGTGGGATCTGACACTATCTCCCAAGTAAATTGTGTCAGAATTGAGTTGAATTGTAAGACAACCAGCTACTTGTTGTGGTGGGGGAAAACCCCACACATCTGGTCACATTTGGTGACCAGAATGCCAGAAGTGAAGTGTTTTCTGTGAATTGTAGAGGTGACACACAGGATAAAGAAAAACAGCATGGAAGAACTGGGTTTTTTCCTACATAGGAGACAGAAAACTATAGATTTTCCTTTATACCAAGTCCTTTATCAATCATGAGAAAAATGTCATCACTTAGTCCAGCCTCTCCCAACACGTTTCTTTCTTGCTTCCACTTCTTCTAGAACCACTGTGTGAAACTGAGGTAAGAGAGATGCTATTATTTTTAAGTATTTATTCATTTTTAGCAGTTTTTGATACACCAAGATATAGTTTTCTTTGTATTTGTGTTGTTTTGGATTTGTTGAAATTCTTGAGTCTATAGATTAATACCTTTTAACAGTTTCATAAAATGCACAAATATTTCTCCAAATATTGCTACATATTAATTTCTTTGTTAGTTCGTTTGGCCTAGTCCAGCATATCTCTTTTATTTTCTTTGTTATGTTTTTTAAAAAATTGCTTAGGACACCTGTGTGGCTTAGTCAGTTAAGCATCTGACTCTTGATTTTGGCTCAGGTCATGATCTCAGAGTCGTGAGATCAGGCCCCACATTGGGCTCCAGCACTGGGTGCAGAGCATGCTTGAGGTTCTCTATGTCTCTCAAAAATTAATAAAATGTTAAAAAGAGAGAGAGAGAGAGAGAGAGAGAGAGAGAGAAAAGGGGTCAGGATCAAGCCATGTTTATAGGCATAGCTGGAGGCTCAGATCAGAAGTGAGTCATGCCCAATGACCCATCCCTGTTCCTATACACAGAGTTGACGTGTTTCTTATGCTTTTCCTGATCCACCATAAACCTCTTTCCAGACGTCTGCTTTACACTCTAAATGTATTCCTACTTCTGCCTTTCACTTCAACAAAAGGTACTTTTTCCCAGATCCTTTTCCACCAAGGATCTTAAATGACTAGCAAAACTGATAATTGGTTAACATTGATGTGTAATGTATTACTCTGCTCTGGAAGGTTTAGAACTCAACAGAAGATCCCTAGAGATGAAATAACATAGCCTATATTTCCTTAAAGAGAGATTCATGGAGCATTTTCACTGGGAGTACATGAAAAATGCAGATGCCTGGTGCTCATTCTTAACCCACTGAATTAGAACCTTTACTTTTTATAACCTTTCCAGCTCTTTCTTATGGACCCTGGAGTTTGAAAAATGAATGCCTTAATCCATCCATATAAATCGCAAGTATCTACTGGTAGGACTCCACACCCAGAGCAGTATAATTAGTGTCTCCAAATGTCTCAGCTGTGTCTTTCCAGCTACACAATAGTACCCTCAACTTCAAGGGTTTTAGCTTCAAGCACAACTAAACCTAGTTGTTATAAGTAAGTGAATATATAGTATGTGCACAAAATCCAACTTTATATGGACTCCTGAGTGTGAGATACGGAAGCAAATAAAGATAGTCATTTTTATTTGAGTGGTAGAAAGAATCTGCAACACCAGGCTTCTATTCCGGGACAAAATAGATATGGAAAGAAGTTTGGAAATGATTAATTTAAAATGACACCATTCATTTCCATCCTGAGTCAAGAGCACTGATGCAGTGGCTAGAGGACATTGAGGCTCCAAAGATTTTTCCATGCTGCTCCTTTCATTCTGTTCTTCACCCTGCAGCATAGAATTCCCTCAGGGAAAATTAAAATTAATCTTAGTATGACATAAGCACTATCTCCTGATTTCTGACCTCTAGTTAGATAGATGGATCTAAACCATGTGTGAGGTGTGCTTGCATGTAATTGGAAGGGCTTTTAAAAAGATGAGGTCCTAGAAAATTAGACTCTCATCAGCTTGTGCTATCAGTCTTTCCTGATAGCCTGCGTCTTTGCTTCCTGGGTCTTAGTGAGATGGATCTGCAATTTCTGAAAGGACAATTTTGCTGTATTCATTGTTGGTGAGCCAGCTTGCTGAGAAATAATGGAAAGTTATTATTGCTATAACCTTTTACATAATTTATTTTTAAAAATCAGGGTCATTATAGTATAAACACTGAAATGTAAGGAAAAAAAAAGAATGCTTTCAACATCTTAGGGAAAAAAATAAGATAATATATTTATGACCTGAGGATAGGAAAGAATTTCAACGAAGCACAAAAGCCTAACTGATAAAAGAAAAGCCTAATAAATTGGATCACATCAAAATTTAAAACTTCAGCATGATGAAAGACACTATAAACAAAGTTAAAGGCAAGTGACAGACTGGGAGAAGATATTTGCAACACATAAAGCAAAGGTTTAGTATCCAGAATATATAAATACAGCCTACAATTCAATAAGAAAAAGAAAAATAACCCAGTAGAAAATGCACAAAAGCTACTTACAGGTGATTCACAGAAGATGAAATTCAAATAACCAATAAACATGAGAGGAAAAAAAGGTTAGTTCCACTTGCACTGAGGAAAATGCAATAAAATCCATATGATATGATTTCTCATCTATCAAATTAGAAAAAAAAACCATCTGAATTGATCACGCATAGTTTTGTAGTTGCAAACTCCAGAAATCAGCACAGTTTAAGAAGAAGCAGAACATATTGAATTATAGTAGCTAACATTTACTGATTGCTCACTATGTGCAGGCACAATTCTAAATGTCTTATTTGTATTTGCTCATTATATCCTCACAACTCTTTAAGATGGGTGCAGTTGCTTCCTACTTGCTATGGAAGAGGAAGCAGACTCGTAGAGGTTAATTTACCTGAGGTTGTATGGTTTGTCAAAAAACTTAGGCAGCCTGTTTCCAAGGTCCACGCTATTTAGAGACACATTCAGATGCCTTTTTGAAAACACAGAGTCTAAGTGAGGATCAGTAGCCATGGCCCAAATGACACCTTTGTAGGACACTAAAACTTCACAGCTATTCAGAAATCCTCAATACCAATCACTGTTTGTATCACCAGCTCCAGTGTAGAATGTTGCTTCTGGAACCTGTTTCTGAGGCCTCTGAAAAATGGATGTAGCTGCTGCCAAGAGCGGTACTAAAAAGAAGCAGGTCCAGGGCCGTCTGGGTGGTTCAGTCAGTTAAGCATCTGACTTCGGCTCAGGTAATGATCTCATGGTTTGTGGTTTGAGCCCTGTGTTGGGCTCTGTGCTGACAGCTAGGAGCCTGGAGCCTGCTTCCGATTCTCTGTCTCCTCTCTCTGCTCCTCCCCCACTTGCACTCTCTCTCTCTCTCAGTAATAAATAAACGTAAAAAAAAAAAAAAACAGGTCAAAAATGGAGTCACTTATACCATCAAGACTAATACCTAACCTGATTGCAGTTTTAGCTTCACCCAGAAGTGGAATTTCAAACAAATCAGTCTGGAATTTCCTGATTGGCATAGATAGGTAATCATGATAAGACCTCCTGTCCTTCCTTCTAAGGGAAGGTGATCTTGCCTAAAATAATTTTTTTCTTTTTTTTGCTACTCATCTCTTTATCAGCGCCCACCCCCCCAATTCCTACCTATAAAAGCCTCCCATTTTGTACAGCTCCTCAGAATACCCTTCTGTTTTTTCGATGCTGCCTGACTCATGAATCATGAATAAAGCCAATTAGATCTTTAAATTTACTCAGTAGAGTAAATTTATTTACTTTTTTCTTTAACAGTGGGTTCTAAGGAACACCTGTTTCCTGTTGAGTCCCTGGTTTTCCATCCCTGATGTGGTGTGGGTGAGTCTGGTTGGCAAAACCTAAGGAGGGTGGGAAAGAGAGTGTTGATGTCTAACAGTGGGAGGTAGAGACTCATCATGGGAGATTCTCCAAATATAGAAGGATGTTCAGGATACTGGGTAGCCAGAAAGCATGACATATTCACTACATTGACAATACCATATGCTAGAAAGGATGCCTAGAAACAAGAACTCTGGGGTGGTGCTGTCATTGGTACAACAGATATAGAGAATATTTCGGTAATTGCACCCACCTATCAGTGTAATTTTCTGGAGAAACGTCACATGTGCACAAGAAGACACGTGAAAGATGTCAACTGCAGCAATGCTTAAAATAGCAACCTATTAGAAATGTCCTACTTTTCCATTCATGAATAAGTGAATGTGTGATTAAATTAAATGCTATACAGCAAAGTACAGTGGATGACCTAGACCTATACTAATCAACATGGATGGTTCTCAGCAACAGAATGGTGAAAAAAGCTTTCAAAAATGATAGCTACCATATCAGAGCATTTACGTAAATTAAAAACAAATAAAAAGAGTACATAAATGTAGTAAGTATAAACACATGAACTAAAGGATACACATCACATTCTTGATTTGTGAGGTAGGAAAAGAGGACATTAAAACTAGAGGTTGGGGGAGAGACAAAGGAAATTTTAACTTCATATGAAATATTTTACTTCCTTTATTAAATTTTAAAATCTGAAGCAAAAATATGAAAATGTTAATAGCATCTGTTAATCTTTGGTGATGAATACATAAGGTTGTTTTTTCTATATTTTAATAACTTTCCATAAAAGGGGAAAATCATGATTATTTAGCTATATTATTTTAGTTTTGGGGGTCCTACAAATTTCAGCAATTTTTCCCAGAAATTTTTAATTCTCTTTGATAAATTTCTCTTTTAGACAAAGAAAGAGCTGAATAGTAATATGGAAGCTATATAATTCATTTGATTAGCATTTCACTTTGATGACTACAGAGATTTGTACATTTTCCAGGTTATTTAATATTAAAGGTTCAGATATAATCTTTCTCAAGGGTATAAACTATATTTAACTCCTTTCTTTTTGTATAACCTGCCAAAAGTGATTTGTCTGCTGCCTTCTAGCTAATGAAGATAGAATCCATTTGGTAACAGAAACAAAAGCCATTTTTCTTTAATATGGAAAAAATATTTTTGGAATTAGTTTCATTTCAATTGCAACAGCATCTAAATCAAGCATTATTTCATTGAAGCGTCTATTTTAAACAGCAGAAAGTTGAAATATTTTCTTCTAAAATATATATTCAGAGTATCCTTGAAGCTACATTGTTAAAGACAGCTCTTAAGCTGTTTATCATCTCCCTAGCTAATCTATTTTATTGATTAGCTCCTTTGAAGAATTTGAGATTTCAGTGTAACCAACAGTCCCTAAATATGGGGAAATGTAGCCAATTGCTACTAGCTTTGCAACAGAAAATATGTTATACATGCAATCACTTAAATTCCTTCCTGGAAGCTCACAGATATCTGCTAGATCCAGCTTGAAGATTAACCTATTGATGACTTATAGGGCCACAGAGATAGAGGAAATCTAATCTTCCCAAGAGAGGCTCAAACTACCAAACTAATATCACCTCCGATAACGGAAAGTGATTACAGTTTTCATGGCTCAAACTTCCTTAGAAGAAAACAGAAAGTGGTCTTATTTATAGTACCTACCCAGACTGGTGAAGAGATAGTTGTACAGAAGATTTAAAACGCTTCTTCAAAATGATATGAAAAGATTACATCAGATGATGGAGAAGGCTTGTTGTCAGTTCTAGATTTAATTATCTTAACTGATAATAGTAAGAATTTAAGTTAAACATTTAAAAAAAACATTGGAAGGAATAATAATGAAAAGCTGGGAACAAAGATAAAGAGGTATTTCTGGCACTAACTTTTTTCTGGAAGGTTTATAAAAAACAAGGTATTATTAGCTTGAGATAGGATGAGCAGCATAAAAGATAATTTTAAATCATCTTTGGCATAAAAAATACATTGGATTGGTAAACAGTGATTATCATTGTTTATGATAATGGTGGTACCTCCAGGTTAAGACCAGGTTGAAGGGGAGGTTAAATAGGAGGTTTCATCTACTCAATAATATTCTGTCTAAACTTGGTGAGAGATACATAGGTTTTATTTATAATATTCTTTATGTATTTTGTTTGTCTAGGATATTTCATAATCATATTTAAAAGAAAGATGTGGGTTTTTTCTAATACTTATTTCTCTTTGAAAGAGAGAAAGTCTGTGAACAAGGGAGGGGCAAAAAGAGAGGGAGAGAATCAATCTCAAGCAGGCTTCACGGTCAGTGCAGAGCCATGAGATCATGACCTGAATCAAAATCAAGAATCAGACGCTTAACCAACTGAGCCACCCAAGAGCCCCAAAGAAAGATGTGTTTTAAGGTCCTAGAGAATTATGGGCTATTCTGGATGCCATACTTTCACAGAGATTTAGACAAACTAGAGAATAATTAGAAGGGAATAACCCTAACAGTGATGAGACTGGAGACTCTTATATAAGGAAAAGTTGAATGGACTGGAGAGGTTTAGCCAGGTTGAGAAGACCTGGAGGTGGGAGAAGCTGTGATTTGGCACAACAAGGAACCTGACTGATGATAAAAATATTTGAGTAACAATACTATGCAAAAAGGAATAGATTCTATGCAAGAAAAATGGGTGAAAAAACAACAACAATATCACAGGAGAAATTTAGTAGAATCCCAGGATAAGTAAGAGTTGTCTGCAAATGGAACAGCCACGCTGGTCCTGTAAGAAGTGTCTTGGAGGACAACTTAAGATGAATTGTCATGTTAAATTCAAGCCAAGTTTAACTACTCCAGAGTTTTTCAATATCATTAGGTTTTTAAAATGGTAAATTATGTGAATTTTTCATCGGATCAGCAACTTCCCTGGTGGGAAAATTTTTCAAAGATTTGGCTAGGCTAGTCATTTCCACTGTATTAAGGATGTAGAAATGTGACTTAGCCACCAGCAAGGTGCCTGGTGCCTGAGGACAAATGCCAAGATCCGAGGGAACATTCTTGTCTAGTCAAATTAGATTATTCAAAGGAGTTGATATAGAATCAAACAGAAGCTGGAGAATAAATTAGTTGAGTTGCTGATCCAAATAGATTGGCATACGACTGAGTCTAAAAAGTTTCATCTATATAAGCCAATGAGCTCTTTTTGCTCATCTAATGTTTAGTTACACAGCTGACTCAAACTCACTTAAAGGGCTCATGATAGGATGGAGTGACTATTCTGGAGAGAGAAGCTGAACTAATTCACTAAATCACTAAAAAGTGAAATGGCTCTGTAGAAGTAACCAATGCAGTATTTTATGGTATTCATGAGCTTTAACCTCAGCTTTAGTCCAAAGCCCTCCAATTACCATCTGTTTGACTTTGGGAAATTACTTTATTCATGTGAGCACTAATTGCCCTATCTGTAAAGCTATTAATTTTACATGCCTCATCTGTTATTTGAGAAAATGTTTACAAATCTATCAGCATACTGCCTGGCACATAGTAAGTGCTCAATAAATGGATTCAAAACTGAAGTAGGGAAGGAAGAAGGCATAATCAGCTTTATTTATTGTATGCTCAATGCCAGGTAAATACTAGGGGTTTAACCAATATTTGTAAAATAAATTAACACTGAGGAAACAGAGGGCCACAGATGTAACCCAGATATCTGAGCACCAAGAATTAGAAAATAAAGAAAATGGCAATAGTTAGTGTTGTGTTAGGTCAGGGGTATTAGGTGGGGGAGGTAATGCAGGAAAAAAAATATGTGTCATTTTTAGAGATGGTACCCCATTTACCAATACTCTGTGGCTTAAGGACCATCCTGGTGTAGAACTGGATTTCTACCCCCTCAGGCACATTATCTTCACTAACTGCCATAGTGTCAGAGGATTGCCTGGGGTTGGGTCTCTTTTCTGTCCCCTGATAGTCTGGCTTTGATAGTAAAATCAGGCAATTCCATCTGCATAGCATGTAGTGCAGATATCAATATAAAGTGGTCCATTTCATCTGGCATGAATTGAGTTTACAGGTCTGCTTCAGTTATTCATGGTTTTCTAGGAGCATCATTCAGGGTCTCTTAGAAGAAGAGACCTACACATTTTAAAAGTGGCCATGACCCCTAATACCACTTGTTCCCATGCAGAGTAATTGGCTCAGACTGGAATCAACTTCTAGAAGGATCATAGAGCAGAGGCCACCAGACTTGGATCTGCTTATAAAATATGCTTTCCTCTAAATAACATTTGCTGCATCATGAAGGTTAATGAAGAATCAGAGTAGGTAAGGTTTAAAGTTGAGATAAATGAGATTTTAAATGACTGTGAGGCCATGGTCACATGTAGGTACCAAGAATACCCTTTTCCCCATGTAAAGAATTCCCAAGTATAGTCAGGTTAGAGCAGTGGTTCTTAAATTTGAGCATCATCAGAATTATCTGCAGGGATTGTTAAATATGGATTGCTAGGCCCTGCCCACTAGTTTCTGATTAAATAAGTCTGAGATGGAGCCTGACAATGTAAATTTCTAACAGGTTCATAAATAGTAATGCTAGTGTGGGAATACACTTTGACAACCATTGGATGAGGGCTAAAGACCAGAAAACCCTAGACATGTATAGCCAGAAAAAATAGAAATAACATGGAATTCTTGACTTTGCAGGGTACCTCCATATTAAATAAAATACTATTCACTTCCTCTAGCATCATTGGATCATGTACGTTAGACAAAATGTGACCCATCTACAACACTAAACCAAGAAGAGTTCTTTGAAAGTCAAATGCATAAAGAAACCTTCTCATCCAGAAACCCATGGAGTATCCCCTTTATGTATCATTGGAAGGCAGGATTGTTGTAACAGCTCAACAATATCACCATTTGGTGTATTTGGTTTTCATGTATTTCATGAACTAGTTGAGATATTCCTGCAAAGCTGCCATCACTTATGATTCTTTCTATTTTGCCCAAAGCTGTAGATTCCATAAAAGTCTTAACTTTATCAAGCCCAAAGTTTTGTGGAGCTGGTCTATAGTAGGGATTAGCAAGAGTAGCTAACTATCTCAAATGGCATTGTTAATGGCATTAGTAATCCTAATAAAAACCCAATATACGTACAGAACTTGGACTGAGGGACCGCTATAACAATTGGTGCAGAAGTCATTGATTTTGAGCAATGAGAATAAACATGTCTGCTTTTCTGGAACCTAGGTACTAGATCTAATGTTCTTATTGCACATTTGAACTAACTACACAGGAGCAGGGCTCCTGCCTCTTAGTTTGTTACAAACTTAGAACATTAGTGAATAGGGAGGAGGTCAATTGGAGACTTAATAAAGATATTAATAGTGCCGGCAGCGTAGCTTCAAGGTAAGGAAAAGGATATGGAGGCACAGGTCATAAGTCTTTAGTCACTCATTTAACAAATATTTACATGCTAAGTTCTTTTCTAGGACTTGTTTGGCAGCAAACAAGCCCAAGTCCCTGCCCTCAAGTGGCTAGCATCATTAAGTATGACAGTATAGCAATAAAGGGGAATTTTGGTAATGGATAAAGAGCCACATTAGTTTTTTGATATCTTGACAAGCTTTCCAACATGCAGTTCATGAGGGGGATGACATTTAGCAATGCACAGTAATGGTATTTAGTCAAACGTGCTTTTTAGTTTCCTGAGTAAGGACATGATTCATGAAGCTCCACAATATCCTTGAATCTATCAGTCTTCAACTAAATGTAAGAGGAAGCCACTTTTAAATCCATGGAACACAAAAATCTCCTTTTCCAGAGGATGGATGTGGAGAGTGGGACTAGTGTTGGACAGAGCCAAAAGTGGAGGTGAATGGTCACAGCAGGCAAATATCATCATTGTTTCTGATAGGCTCAATGTATATCCAGTATGAAAGATCAGAATTTAAACTAAAAATTAGGATGGGCAATAAAGTTCACAGCAGAGGTTGTAAAGTAAGGGAATGTGACAATAAAGATTTACACGTGGGAATAAATATTCTAGGATATGTTCTGGATAAATTCCAGAGACCAAAACTATTATCCAAGGTTAGCTTTTATAAACTTGCATTGTATTCTTACATGGAAAAGAAATATTCCTTTAAATTGGCTGGAATGGAGCAAGTATTCTCTGCCATACATACTAGGAATAAAAACAGGCAGAACTGAGGTAGCAGAAAAGAAAATAAGATTTAATTTACTGCACTTAGAAATAGAATGGATGTATATTTACTAAGCAGTTATTATATGTGTAAGAGTCAGGATTCTCCAGAGAAACAGAGAACCAACAGGATATATGTATGTATGGATGGATGGATAGAGATATAGATATATAGATTTATTGGCAGTCACAATTATGGAGACTGGCAAGTTTCAAGATCTGCAGTCAACAAGCTGGAGATCCAGGAGATCCAATGGTATATAGGTCTAGCCTGAGACCAGAAGAGCTAATGGTGTAAATTCTAGTCCAAAAGCCAGCAGCCTTGAGATGGAAGAAAAGCCAACATTTTAGTTCAAGTCTAAGGCCAGGAAAAGACTAATTTCCCAGCTAAATAGTTAGGCAGGTCAACTTCCCTTGTAGTCTTGGGAGCATCAGCCCTTTTCATCTATTTAGATCTTCACCTGATTGGATGAGGCCCACATACATTAGGGAGAGCAATCTGCTTTACTTAATCTCATCTCGAATCACCCTTACAGACACACCCAGAAAACCATACCTCACAAGTATATAGGCACCCTGTGGCCCAGTCAAATTTTAAATAGCTTAAATACTATAGAAGTTAATTACTCACTCATGTATCAATACAAGGCAGAGTTTCGGATCAGCAGGCAGCTTTCCCTATCTTGTGGTTCCATCATCTTCTAAATCCTCATTGTTATTATCAGTATCCAGTCAACAAAAGGGGAAAGGAAGGTACATCCACTTCTCATAAGGCATGGTCCAGAATGACACCTATCATTTTCACAAACATCCCACATGTTGATGTAAGATAGGCAGAGAAACGATGTCCTTCCTAGGGGCAATTCTATGCTCTACAAAGGGGAAGTGCAAACATGTGTGTACCAAACTGCACAGTCTGCCCCTCTAGCACTAAATATTTATGTGCACCCTTCTTTGCACCCATAGGACATGCTTACTCTTTGCCAAGGAAATTATGCACCAGTATCATGCACTTTCTGCAACAAGCTCAAACTCCATGATCTCTTGGTGATACTAGTCCTTTTCACTAGTTCTAAGTTCTTTTTGTCTGACAATCTTTAAATTGGAAGAGAAAATATGCAATGGTAGAGCAGGGATGGGAAACATGCAGCTGAAGTTCTCATGTAGATAAAGAAAGAATGGGCAATGTGTAGCACTCATAGCAGTGATAGAATCTTACTGGGGAGGGACTGTGAGGAACGCCTACCTTGGATCTTAGTCTCCTTGCTCTCAAGGAACAGAAGCTGTCACATATTCTGGAGGTTCCCCCTGTCTGTTATCCTCCTTGTCCACATCTGAAATAAATGTTGGGCAGTGTGCCATTCTTGAGAGTTGTCCAGATCTCATAGTCTTCTTCTTGCTTATGCAATTTTGGGACGTGGTATTCTTTTTTAAAGCTGTAGTGATCATCAACTTGGGGCTAGGGTTACCATTTCTTTACATAATAGTCACTTATTGCTATGTTTTGTTGTGGTAACAAGCAAAACTTAGTACCTTTCACCAATAAAGATTTAATTTTTGCTCACATTAAATGTCAACTCGAGTTTGGCAGAACGTTATTCTATGTTACTTCATTCTGCGATCCACACTAGGGGATCAACTCCTATCTGGAATTGGCAGAATGATGTAATGGCTCCGAAAGCATATGATAGAATACATGATAGCATTCATTACTTCTCTTCACATTCCAATGGCCAAAGTCTGATATTGATGGGATAGGGAAATATATTCCTCCCTCAAGGAGGCACTACCAGTCTTAAGGCAGTGGGCAGAGCCATATAATCTTATTTGAAGGAGGGGACAATAGTACAATCTAGCAATTTCCCCAGGAACTTAGTAGGCTTCAATCTATTTGCTTCCAGTTAGGTCCAAGTTCTTTCCTGCATATAGCTCTCAACTCTGTTTTCTTTCTTAGCTCCCTTCCCCAGAAGTCTTTCTTGCTCAATTTAATGAAAATTATCTTGAGGCCTCTAAAGCCAAAGACTTTAAAAAAATTTTTTTTTAGTGTTTATTTTTTGAGAGAGAGTATGAATGGGGGAGGTACAGAGAGAGAGGAAGACGCAGAACCTGAAGCAGTCTCCAAGCTCCAAGCTGTCAGCACAGAGCATGATGTAGGGCTTGAAACCACAAGCTATGAGATCATGACCTGAGCTGAAGTCAGCCACTCAACTGACTGAGCCACCCAAGTGCCCCTAAAGCCATAGGCTTAAGTAAGGAGCAGTACCTTCAATGGTATTTTTGTTATAGAGCTGAGTCACTTTATTTGAATGAGGAGTCTTATTGGACCTTTGTCATTCAAGATCTGTTTGCATCTTATTTCCTTTTATTTAAGGTCTAGAAACATTCTTTAATACTGGAAAGCCTTATTTTATCTCTTTGACTTCTTGCTCTCTAACCAGTGAATCTTTGCTGAGCTCATAGCTTTCTTACAATATCTTACTAAAGGCAGCAATCTCAACTAATGTGACTGTCAATACACACTAAAATTCTGGCTTTTTCCAGTCCTTTCCCCTCCCACTGCCTCTACTGAGAGCTGCATCTTCTTTCCAAGCTAATGCAAATGACAGTTTTACCAAATGTTTTGCCGTTTCATATTCATTCTAGTATTAGGCAGCTCTTTCCTTGGTGCCCACCACCTGCCCTTTAGGCTGGTACTGTTATGCCCAGATCACGGGTTCCCCAAAAACCAAGACCACCAGGGAGTCCAAGTCACATATGCAAAAGCAAAGGACATTTATTTGAGCTTAAGCTCGGTCTCTGAGACCTCATCAATGCAGTGGATCCATGCTGAGAGCCCAGATCATCAGTTGGGCAGGATTTTTATTAAGTTGGGAGCAAGGGATGGGGTGAAAGGTGGGGTGAGAGGCAGGGATTACAAGATGATGGGGCAGCATATCGGCAGAGGTTGGCACAGCTTTGGGTGGTTGGCTAATTTAAAGCTAAGTGGGCTTACTAAAAATGGCAGGAATGTCAGGTATTTTCCTGGCATTCTATGATAGGCTCGGGCTAGAGGTGGTATCTGCTTATCTGCTTGGGCAATAAGTGGGTTGTTTTTTGGCTCATTGTTGCTGAGTCATATCTGAGGAAACAGAAACTTAGGCCTTCTAGTTTTAGAGGCTTATTTGAAGCCTGTCATGGTGTTAGTTTGGCTCTTCAGTACCATACATTTTTAGGGTTTTGTTTTTGGGGTTTGGCTTTTGTTATGCTAATATTACACTTCAATTTATCAGGTTTTGTTTGATAGGATGATAGGTGCTGCTATAAATAGATCCCCCTAAAAATATATCAACTCAAACTAAATAGAAATTCATTTTTCACTCAAATATTTCTCTCTCATATCCAAAGTAGGTTTCCTATTAGTCAGGAGACTTTCTTCCACGCAGAGATATAGGGATTTAGATTCCTTCAATACTGTGGCCTCATAATCCTCTAGGGGAGGAGTTTGTACACTATAGCCAGTGGACCAAATCTGGACTGCTGCCTGCTTTTGTAAGTAAAATGTTATTGGAACACAGCCATGCCCATTTATTTACATATTGTCTATGGCTCCTTTCATGATATAATGGTAGAGTTGAATAATTGTAGCAGAAATATTACAACCTACAAGGCCTAGACTATTTACTGCCTGGACTTTTTGAGAAAAGGTTTGCTGATGCCTGCCTTGGAATCTAATCATCATCATCTGGATCCACCTGGGAGAAGCCACAATGCTTCTTAAAGCCCTGGCCCAAAGGTGCCACACAGAACTCGCTCCCATGGTCCACTCTCACATAACGTCATCTAGAGGTAAATGGGGCTGAGAGATGTCATTTGTGTCTGGGCAGTCACTTTGCCAATTTCCAGCAACTCTGTACTATGCAGAGGGGAGTAAGAATTTTGGTAGACAGCTGGTCAACTCCACCATAATGTCCACCTTGTAGACTTTTTAAAATTAGGTATTTATAAGTTAGTAACTTTATGAAGGACTTAAAACCCTGTTTCAAAGTATTATATCAAAGTGGTTAACAATTCTGTTTCTAAAATCAGAAAGACCTGTGCTTGAAGAGTAAGTGCTCAATAAATGTTATCAAATATTCTTTACATAGCACAACAGAAGCTTTCTCTAGACAGGTAAAAATTTACCTCCTGATCTGTACCTTGGAAGCTAGGAAACACTGGCCTACAGGGTCTTTAGCATTTAACATTCTACATCTTCTAATGTAGAAATTATTCCATTCCAGATGTTTTACTTGAGCCCTACTGTGTACCTAAAACTGTATGAGGTAGTGAAGGGACAGAGATGAATAAGGCCATGTTTTAGCTATTGAAGAACTTAGAATCTAAATAAGAAAACAGACAGAATCAGTTCCTCCCTTTAATATCGGGAGTGGAAATACTGAACTAGAAATAACCACAGAGATCTTAGAGCCTTGCTGACTCCTTTTCTAACAGCATATCGGCTGAACTCCTAAGCACCTGGGTCCTGCTGGTTTATCTGTTAATTCCTCCATCAGTTGAATCTTTCCTTTGGAATATATTATTGGCCTTTAGCTCTTGACTTCCTCTTTGTTTATAGTCTTTGCCCTAGGAGCCTGTCTTTTTCCCATATGTTTATTTTACCCAATTTTGATCTCTCTCTCTTTTTTTTTCATTTAAAAACACATGAACATGGGGAAGGGAAGGAAAAATAAGATAAAAACAGAGAGGGAGACAGACCTAAGAGACCCTTAAATACAGAGAATAAACTGAAGGTTGCTGGAGGAGTGTTGGGTAGGGGAATGGGCTAAATGGGTGATGGTCATTAAGGAGGGCACTTGGTATAAGTACTGGGTGTTATACGTAAATGATGAATCACTGGGTTATACTCCTGAAGCCAGTGCTACACTGTATGTTAACTAACTTAAATTTAAATAAACAATTTTTTTAAAAAAGCAATTGGCAATTGATGCTCTATCCCAGAAATGCCTGAATACCCCACATCCTTTTAGTTTCCCGGTCTTCTTCTTTCACTATGCCCTGGACCAGCATTTTGGAACTCTGGGAAAGCATGAATGTGTTCTGAGAAATCTCAGTTTTTGGAAAAAGATTTTTAAATTTGTGTTTTTGTTTCATCAATAAATTTAAAAATTCATGTAAGCATATTCTGACTTATCAAAATGATAGCATCCTAACATGTTAATGCCTTGTAATTCTAGTGCCTGAGCTTGTGTTTGTATTTGTGATTGTGTTTGCATCAAATGGCATCAGAGTGCCGACCATCTGAAGGTTTCAAAGTCATAAGAATGAGAGAAGTGGTAGGAGAATGGGATCATTACATCAAATATGATGGTATAGACATGCAGAATTAAAAAAGAAAACCTATGTGGTAGCATCTGGTGTCATGCTTATTTTATAAGTGGGTATATTGTTCAGATACTGACTAGGAAATTTTTATTAACAATAAATATGCTATGAAATATTTATTATTTCCATAGCTGGATTAAATACCCATATACAGGTTTTTTAATGCCACAATGTTAAACTTATCTTAAAGTAAACAATTTACAGACTTGACACATCATAATAATTATTCTAGGACCATTTTTAACTGGAAGAGTTTTGATCCTATAGGAAGACTATTTATCCTAAACTAGGAAACAAAATCATACTTAAGAGAATACACATTTATTGTTGGGTATTACAGAAATCAAAATATAAAAATTACATATAAAATATGACCTGAGACAGTGTCCTTGTATATTAAAGCCTATATCAGCAATGTAGTTCTGATAAGACAACATCATGTATTATATTAAATTAGCACTGTGGGGTGCCTGGGTGACTCAGTTCGTTAAGCATCTGACTCTTAGTTTCTGCTCAGGTCATGATCTCATGGTTTCATGAGTTCAAGCCCCACTTTGGGATTGCACTGACAGTGTGGAGCCTGCTTAGGATTCTCTCTTTCCCTCTCTGTCTGCCCCTCCCCCATACATGCTGTCTCTGTCTCTCTCAAAATAAATAAATAAAAACTAAAAGAAAAAATAAATTAGTACTGTTAATTTAAATTTTAATTGTTTTTGTGGTTTTGTTAATATTTAATTTCTAAACTTGCATTTGTTTTCTTAGTTGGATAGGAGCTGTGAATTCATATTTTGTTTATTTTCCCATAAAATATGTGCATATTTATTTTACATTATAATAAAATAATGGGAGGCACCATGGGGAGGGAAGTGTCTGTGAACATGCCTTTTAAAAGAGAAAACACTACATTAAACAACACTCTCAGGAGTTAAATTTTTGGCCTTTAAATCAGTGCAGACTGCAAATGAAGGCTTAATATAGTTGAGGCAAAGTATACAAAATAAGGACAATCTGGTGAGTTTATGTTTTGTTTTTAAAGTTTATTTATTTATTTTGAGAGATAGTAAGAGAGAGAGAGAGTAGGGGAAGGGCAGAGAGAGAGGGAGAGAGAGAGGATCCCAAGTAGGCTCTGCACTGTCAGTGCAGAGGCCCACAGGGGGCTTAAACTCACCCACTGTGAGTCCATGACCTGAACTGAAACCAAGAGTGCGAGGCTGAACTGACTGAACCCCTCAGGCACTCCCAATGTAGTAAGTTTTGAATCATGCTAAATAATACTACATATATTATTTTTTATTTTTTAAATGTTTATTTATTTTTGAGTGAGAAACAGAGCATGAGCAGGGGGAGGGGCAGAGAGAGAGACACACACACAGAATCTGAAGCAGGCTCCAGGCTCTGAGCTGGAGCTCCATGGGGGGCTCCAACCCATGAACTGTGAGATTCAGACCTGAACCAAAGTTGGATGCTTAACTGATTGAACCACTCAGGTGCCCCAATAATACTACATTTAAAGGAATGTCCATTGGCTGATGTTCAACTTTTTTTGATGATTAAAATTGTCCTAAAAAATATTGGTGATTACACATGGTAGCCTTCTTTAATGCTTTTACTTAACAAAATATTACTAAAACTTTACCAGTTCTTGATGTTCCAAAGCTATGGACCCCTGTTTGTCTTGGTCTCTTGCAGCCCACTGTAATCTGTGATCTTCCATCTCTAGTGTTCTGGCACTGGGACCACTCATTCAAACCAGAACTTGAACTTGTGGTTTTCTCAACCACAGAGGAGCTTATAAACCAAATATCACAAGATAGTAGATTCCTCTTTTTAATTGGGACTAGTGGTTGCTCTTAATAGAAAAATATAGATTGAAACTGGATACTTAAAGTATCATACACATATACTACAATTATTTTTTCTCAATACAAGTAAATGTATGTTAATTCACCAATATTTTGATGTAGAGTCACAAAACTATCGGCCCATCCCTTGGTGTATAAATTACATTTAATTTCAAATTCTTTCAAGTGGAGCAGGACTTTAAAGGCACCTGTCATCAGTCTGAGTGCAGAATTATGTCAGTTCCCATCAACTAGTTTTTTATGGGTATATCACTTAGTTCTACTTTAATAGAAATTTTTAGTGACTTGCCTTTATCAATAAAGTACAGTAGGATTAAAGAACCCAACTGACTCTCTTTTTTCTAATGTTTATTTTGGAGAGAGAAAAAGTGCATGTGCATGAGTGGAGGAGAGTAGAGAGAGAGGGGCACAGAGGATCTGAAGCAGGCTCTGCGCTGACAGCAGAGAGTCCAATGCAGGGCTCAAACTCATGTACCTATGAGTTTGTGACCTGAATGTGAGTTCATGACCTGAGCTGAAGTCAGAGGTTTAACTGAGCCTCCCAGGCAACCCTGAACTGACTCTTGATAAGCAAATAGCCTGACTGGTGTGAGTATATGAGGGCATACTGAAGAGTAGAATCTTCAAGCACTAAATGTCCTAAGCATCTGTCAATACGTTTTATAGACCGAGTGGAAAGCATTATCTACTTTGGCAACCTGGTTAAGTGGAAGTCAGTTTAAAAACAAGCAAACAAACAGAAACAAACAAACAAACAAAAAACCCTTCTGCACAGTTTAATTAAGGTGAAGATTTAAATACAAAATGCTACGGAAGCCCAAAGGAGGGAGCAACTAACGACCTATGATTCTAGATTGATTCAAATTTTATTAAACAATAGCAGAAACAAAAAGTAACTTCAAAAATTATTTCGACATCTTCAATTAAAATATTAATGAGTTATTCTAATGTACAAAAGGTTAATCTGGATTTATATTTTCCCCTTAAATTGGGGGGATAATACACACATTTTATATTTGCTCTTATTGTTCAATTGGTAATATGTTAATTATTGTCTTGAATGATCTGACATCCTGTGTTGTGAAGAATTGGAATGCTTAGCAGAAGTTTTTTATCCTCACAGAAAGGGAAAATTCTGGGCTCCAAACACATAGGTCTCATTGTGATTTGTTTCTCTTGCTGGAGCACCAGGCTACCTTCCTTTCTTTTCCCTATCTTAGCCATTGATCAACTCTCTTCACCTTATTCTCCCCTCCTGGCTCCAGCCATGGCTGGTCTCTCTCCTTATCAGAGCCCCTAGAACACTGTGACATTTAATGATATTCTATCTTGGCTTATTCCCTGCCTATTCAGCGCTTCAGCGCACTTGTCTTTTCTCTCTCTCTCTCTCTCTCTCTCTCTCTCTCTCTCTCTCTTTAAATGTTTATTTATTTTTGAGAGAGAGAAAGACAGAGTGTGAGCCAGGGAGGGTCAGAGAGAGAAACACACACACAATCTGAGGCAGACTCCATGCTCTGAGCTATCTCATAGAGTCTGTCATGGGACCTGAACTCACAAACCACAAGATCATGATCTGAGCCAAAGTCGGATGCCCAACTGACTGAGCCACCGAGGTGCCCCTGCCTTTTCTCTTTCAAGCTACTACAGTGTCCAGGCAGAGGACCTAATCTTCCATGTCTTTCCTCTGTTCGCAGCATCTTTACATCACAAATGCAAATAATTGCTTGTTGAGTTGAATTGAAACAAGCAGGCTGCCAAAAGAAGAGTGCAAGTATATTTAATAAAGTAACTAGAATTTTCTGAACAACTATTAAATATTTATTCTATAGTAAATGCTGTCAAGGAGAAGTACAAACCTCCACCTTCACTTCCCACCACAACTAAATAAGCCAATCTTCAGTAGGACCACAGAGGAGCTGGTGAAATTCAAGATAGAGTTGCTGAAATAGAAAGTCAGATGTATCATTTATCTACATACTAGGTTAAGTGTCAAGAACAATTTGTATACTACTTATACTGCATAAACAAATGCATGGAAGGCCATGACATACTTGCTTATTTGGGTTAGAATGATGCCTGGTACATTAAAAATGTTTGTTATCAGAAAAATGTTTGTTATCATTATCATCATCACCACTACAGCCATAATCAGAGCATGTTTAGAACTTGAGGTGATTATTTGCTTTCAATCCACAGCAAGAATACTTGAGCTTGGATTTGGGATTCACAACAACTAAAACTCTAAAATTTTTGCAATGGAAAATTCTCTTTTCAAATTCCTTCTCCATCTGTTTCACTTGATTGCTGAAATGAAAAGGATTTTCCTCTAAAATTTTCTTTTGCATCCTCCTCTTTCTTTCAGAAGCAATTTTATCCTAATGGGAACACTGTGTAATATAGCCCAACATATTTTCAATGCAAACTCCAGAACTTAATTGGACTTTCTGATAGAAAAGTTAATTTCTTTTCTTCTCTCTGTCACTCCATGAAGTCTGCCAATTTCTTGAGCCATTTCTAAGATTGCTGTCCTTTTAATATTTGGGTATTCTATCTCAAGGTCACTAGGCATGCTAATATAAAAGGAGGACAAACACACATTTTTCTTTCTGTTTTCCTAGTCCCATGTGACAGGACTCAGAAACCAGCATGAGAATTTTATTTCCTTTATCAGATCAAAGATCTGATTCCTTTTTCCTCTGAATCAGAGCGCCTCTGGGGAAAACATTGGTGTTAGCCTTTGGAGCCAAGGCACCATTGATTCTGTGGTAGAATTGTCTTAAGGAAAATATATGTATTAGCACACAGAAGGTGAATTTCCTCACTGTGAGTCCCTCTCATGCCACTGCTGTTGAAAAATCTTCTGTGATGGGGAGAACCTATTAAAGATTTGGGCCATTGAAAAGGGAGGACCTATAGGTGAGCACACAGATTGCTCCCAACTATAAATGAGGAATAGAACTAACAAGGCTCCTTACACAGGAGAGAAGAAAGACTCATTCAAAGACAAAAGCCTTGATTATTCTTCACCTGACTTCCTGCTGCTGACCCAGCGATGCTCAGGAGTCTATGGCTGTTGATTTCTGAGATACTGTGATTTATAAGAAAAATACATATCTGCTCATTCAGATAACCAAAATATATTTCTCATATATGATTGGTCTTTTTCTACAATTCCAGGCTCACAGCTCCAAAAACCCCCAAAATTTCCTGGGATAAGAGTGATAAAGATGTCTTTTGTGATGGTAATGAGACAACTTTTGGAAAGCTCTTTGGTAATTTAGGGGAACTGGTTGCCAGAAGAACCAACCAAATGATTAGTCTGTCTCCCCTACCTTCAGGAGGGGAGAGGGCCTGGAGACTGAGTTTGATTGCCAATACCCAATGATTTAATCAAGGCATTCACAAAATTCCAAAGGACACAATTTGGAGAACTTCTGGGTTGGTAACCATGTGGAGATTTGGGGATAATGGTACAACTGGAGAAGACGTGGAAGCTCCTCACCCTTCCCCATACCTTACCCTATACACCTCTTCTATCTGAGTGTTCCTGAGTTACATCCTTTGATAATAAGCCAGTAATCTAGTGATGTGAGCCACTCTTGTAAATCAGTCAAACTTACATAGGGAGTATTGGGAACCTCTGTCTTGTATACAGTTGGGCTGAAGGACAGGTAACAACCTGGACTTGTGACTGGTATCTGAAGTGGGACCGGCTGGGGAGCAATTTGTAACTCTTGACCTGTGGAATCTGATACTATCTCCAAGTAGACAGTGTCATAATTGAGTTGAATTCCTGGACATCCTGCTGGTATTGTAGAATGGTTGGGATAGTATGGAAGCTCTCTCCACCCCACTCATACTTACACATGTACGCACACCTGCAGACACAAGCCTTTTTTTTCCTTGACCAAAATATTCTAATCAGAAATTTTCAGAGACAATATCATTCGTCCTTCACTTTTATTTTCTATTGGTTTGCTTGTTGTTGCAGTTTGGGTACTAAAACTGAGTGTGCAGAATATTTTTAGGTGTGTCATCTTGGGATCTATACATGTGGCAAAAAGGAAAAGAGGTGGAGTTTGGGAGAAAGAGATGTAGAGCTGTGAGGCATCTTGATGACTGCCTACGCTGACATCTGGACCTAAAATGGCTGATCCCAGCTGTCCTATAATGAGACAAAAGGACGAGGTCTCTATATCCCCACCTTTATCAGTCATTGGATATGGACCATGTCACAAAGTTTTGGCCTTAGGTGAGGTAGCTCTCTGCAGCTGGGCAATTCCTGAAGGAGCTGATAGCTGAAGGCTCTGCTGATGGTGCTAATCGCTGCTAGGGAAAGTCCGTTCTTGCAGGGAGATCTTGGGCACATCCCATGTCCACCAAAATGATTATTGTTTTCATACTATGTCCTGTTTTCCTTAGGAACTTGTTTTGATTATTTAAAGTCTTTTTTTTTGAAAGGTAAAGAAAAATTGAACATTTGTAGTTTCCTTTTATATTCATGCCATAGCAATTTTTTTCAAGTCAGTATTAACATCTCTTAATGACCAGAAGAAGAATATAAGAAGGCAAAACTTGACCAAAGATCAGTCTTTCAAGATAGTACAGAGAAACTATTTTATAGTCAAAGTGACTTGACTTATTTTAAGTCTCAAGTTTCTTTTATTTTGTTTACTTGCTGTTTGCTATTCCCAAGGCCCTGATTTAGCTTAATTTTCATTCTAAACTATGAAAGAGTCCAGTTTTTGTGAGTTTTCCCTCACAAAATCTATGACAGAGCTGAGAATCATGGTCAAATAATTTCCATCCCAATAAGAATCTCATCTCCCCAGACAAGAAGTTCAAATCTTCAGTTTAAAAATGCCACCTAATGCCAATGCCCAGTCTGACCTGATTTGTGAGCAGACTCAATGTAGGTTTCTATCCAGATGTCCTGCTTGGTAGCAAAAAGAAGAGATTAGCCAATTGAATTATATTTTAATATTTTCTATCCATATGGAATACTTTGGGTCTAATAGCAGATCATAAAAGCCCAACTCAGCTGAAATATGAACCACCATTTGTTATTATCAATCCTGTGTGTCATCATTACCATCCTCATATTTCAAGAGGACAGCTGGTACTTACAAGGTCAATGACAGTTTTATATAAAAACCCCAAATGAAAGGAATATAGACATCAAAGATTTGGGACAATCATATAGAGAATCACTGCCATATGCTAACTCATGCATTCTAAAAATTGGGTTTTTATTTTTGGTACCTATGATGGAGAGATGGGAGGAAATTGAAAAGGAAGATTTAGTAAAAGCTATCAATACGAGTCTTTACTTTCCAATTTAAGTTAAACATTCCATAAGAGAAGTTGCTAGGGAGAAATATACCCAGATGATTGTTACTACTGTATATTCACTCCCTGTTGGTGAACTCATTTTGAGAAAGCTAGACGCTAATACAAAACCATTCAATTATACAGCAGGATAGTAATGATCTCACAGACTGACGAAAACAAATTAAAATCAGCTCAGTGGTACCAAGGAATAGATGTGGACATGCTGTGCTAGGCTTTCAATGACTTTGGTATGTTTACATTATGAAAGAGGGATACCAAATTTTCAAAGCCTTTTGATTTTCAGAACTAAACAAGAATCAGAATTATGATAGCCATACCTCACTTTTTCTTGCTTCAGGAGAAGAGTGGAGTAATTGTGAGGAATTATCCGAATCCAGGATATTCATCCCAAATAATGACACCATTACTCCAAAGACCTTGATCCTGTCCATGTATGAAATGCAATGATTCAGGCGTTTGGGAGCAGTAGGAGGAAGCACAAAATGTTCCCAATTATTTCACCTTTCTATACTGCCCACCATACGTATTTATGTTCATTTTGAAATCATGAGTTCAAGCTGTTTGGAGAGTATTGTGGAAGGAAAAGAGTAACAAACCCAGGAAAATGGAGGACATAGCCGAAATCTATATTTTTCATATGACAAATAGACGAAAGCAAAATTTTATTTCAAGCCTTTAAACTTTCCCTACTGAATGTTTTCTTGTGTGGGTAATATCTGGTCCCTGCTTTCTGGTTACCTCAGTATTTGTTCTCATTCTTTGGGCCTCCCCCTCTTTTTATTAAACTGTATGTTCTGGTTTGCTAAGAAACTGAAAGGATGCACAAACATAAAAGTCTATCTTACATAAAAGTCTGTTTTATACAAAAACATTTTACCCAAAACACTGAATAAAAGAATTGAAAATTGAGTTATCCCCAACTCATGTCAGAGATTCAGCAGTCCAAAACTCAACTGATCCTGCTTGATTGTGGCTACTTTATTATTGAGATAATGATAACTTCAGTCCCAAATCATCACACCACAGATATACGAGCTCGCGGTGGGAAATAGTTCTTCCAGGTCTGCACTGATGAGCCGAGTGCCGCAGTTAGTGCAGATAGTTCCGTCAGCCCTGCAATCTTTCCCCACAGATGCTGTTTACATTCTCCCCTCAAATTGTCCTAGAGTAAACTTGGATATCCTGCTTCAGCATCTAGTTCAAATCCAGCCCCACATGTACACCCCACACTCCCAGCAATGGGACAGACAGGCACTTATTAGCTGGGTATCTAGGAACTGTAGATGAATTGCATGATCATTTGTTTCTACAGCCCTTTCATTCATCCAACACTGGAAATCAGATCTTACTGGTCTCTCCTTATGTTTTCTCAGGAAAAAAGTCTAATTTGAAATTAAATGTAAATTCAATATAGTGTTACCTCTCTAAGGTATCTTTGCATTTTATTTATTTTTTTCCATAATATTTTATTGTCAAATTGTTTTCCATACAACACCCAGTGCTCTTCCCCATAAGTGCCCTCCACCATCACCACCACCTCTTTTCTCCCCTCCCCCTTCCCCTTCAACCCTCAGTTCATTCTCAGCATTCAATCGTTTCTTAAGTTTTGCATCCCTCTCTCTCCCCAACTCTCTCTCCCTCCTCCACTCCCCCTGGTTCTCCATTAGGTCTCTCCTGTTTTCCTGTTAGACCTATGAGTGCAAACATATGGTTTCTGTCCTTCTCTGCCTGGCTTACTTCACTCA
>NC_043709.1:47782552-47786305 GCF_006229205.1 Suricata suricatta | reverse complement strand
GGGAAAAGATAGTTGTAAATGACATATCAGATAAAGGGCTAATATCAAAAATGTACAAGGAACTCACCAAACTTCACAATCACAAAACAAATAATCTAGTGAAGAAATGGGCAGAAGACATGAACAGACACTTCTCCAAAGAGGGTATCTTTGCATTTTAAAAGCAAAAGCTTTGGGTTTTTATTTTAGGAGTTATGTATATCTAGGAGATCTACAGGAGAGTGAAATATACATGTGTGCACCCGGGGGAGGTGTGGATACTTGCACAGGGGACCCTGGGGGTGGGAGAAAGGGGTGCAGATGGAATACCTTCCCCAAGCATATGTGGATCTTACACATGTTCCAACTTACCTCAGACTCAGAACATTCATCTATAAATGAACGATAATGTAAGTGTATGTTTACTAACAACAAATACCATGCCCCTTTGCTGTTCTTTTTCCCTTAGTCATTGATCACTGCATAAGACAGTACATGTATTTTGTCTACTTTACTGTTTCTATGCTATTGTTGCTACTAGAATATATTCCCATTACCTAGACCAGTACCTGCTGCATAGTAAATAGTCAAAATTTTTAAATGAATTATTTATATGAATACTACACCTTTGTATATATTTTTGTCAGTTGTATGTGTTGTAATTATATTTTCCTACTGTGTATTCATTGTTTCACTGTTTTTATGATGTTTTTGGTGAACAGAAGTTCTTAATTTTAATTATTTTCCTTCATGGTATTGCTATTGTGTAGACTTAAGTCTTTTCCTCTTCAAAAGCCATGAAATGATGGTACTCTCCTATTTTGCCTCTTTAAAATGCTATTAGTCGTGGTTATTTCCCTACTATAGGTCTTTGATTTTGTGTATGATGTGAAGTAGTGGTTTAATTTTCTTTTTAGCCCAGGTGGATAACCACAGTTTTAGCCCCATTTATTGAATATTCCAAACATCCCCACTGACTTGCAGTGCTTCTTGTCATGTATCAAGTAGCCATGGATGCTGGGTTTAGACTCTGTTTTGTTCTCCTGGACTAAGTATCTTTCCCACCCTTTTATATTAAATATTGCTGTCTGATAGAGCAAATTCTCATACTTTACTTTTTTTCTTTTTGAAGAGGTCCTGTCCATTTTAACCCTTTGCATTTTTACATAACTGTGATATTAGCTAATAAAATTTCCCCTTACATACATACACACAAATGTCTATTGACTCTATAAATCACTTAAGAGAAGATTGAAACCTTAATAACACTGAGTTCTTTCAGTCTACGAACATGGCATAGTCCTCATTTTATTCGGGTCTTCTTTAATGTCTCTCAATCAAATTTATAATTTTCCCTTTAGGAGCATAAACATCTTTTGAGTTTATTCCTGGTGCTTCATATTTTTGATGCTTCTGAAAATTTTATTCTTGCTCTTGATGTCAATCATAAGTATTGAAACTACAATTTATATGTGAAACTGTAATTATTTTTGCATGTTTAGTGTATACAGGAAACTTTTTAAACTCTACTAGTGATCCTAATTTGTGAGTAGATTTTTTTTTTGGTATTTTCTATGTATATAGTTACATATGTGAAAATAACCATCTTATATTTTCTTTCCTGATCTCTTCACCATTTATATATTTCTATTGTTTATTTTGATATTGAAGACCTTCACTACAATGTGGGATGGAAGTAGTGATACGAAGCATTTCTGGTGACTCATTTCTAATATAAAAGCAGAACTCTTAATATGTTGCTATTAACTATGATGTGTACAATAGGTATTTTTAGATACTCTCAGTGGATTAACAAAGCACCTTTTTATTTATAGATTGCTAACAATTTTTTCATGAAATGATGCTAAATTTTATTAAATACTCTTTCTGCTTTTTGGCTTGATGGATTATATTTTTGCATATTGCTGGAATTGGTTTGCCAATTTTTTGTTTGTGAGTTTTGCATACTTTTTCATGAGTGAAATTAGTTTATAAGTTTTCTTATATTATCCTTTTAGCTTTTGGTGTCAAGGTTTTGCTGACATAAATTGAGTTGGCAAGTGTTCCCTCTTTTTAAAATTTCCTCAAGAGTTTATATAAGATTCAACTATTTCTTTAAATTTTGGGGAGAATTTACCTTTGAAGCTATTTGGCCCTAACTTTTCTTGATAGAAAATTTTGACTATAGAATCAACTTATGTAACAGTTATAGGACTACTCAGGATTTCCTTCTTCTTTTCCCCCCAGCTTTATTGAGGTATAACTGGCATATAGCACTGTGTATGTTTAAGGGGTACAACATGAGTATTTGATGCAGTATTGTATGCTGTAAAATGATTATCACATTAAGGGTAGTTAACACATCCATCATCTCAAATAGTTACTATTGTTTTTTGTATGTGACGAGAACATTAAAGATCTATTTTCTTAGCATTTTGTAGTACATGTTACAGTATTGTTAACTACACTCATACTGCTGTACGTTAGTCCCCAGACACTATTCATCTTATAACTGGGAGTTTGTATCCTTTGAGCAGTATCTTCCAAGTCACCACCTCTTCACTCTGGCCACTGGCACCAACCATTCTACTTTCTGTTGTTGGGAGTTCAGCTTTTTAAAGCAAGATCATACCATATTTGTTTTTCTCTGTCTGACTTATTTCATTTGGCATAATTTTTGAGTCCCCTCCATACTAGTTCCCATAGTAGGTGTACAATATATATTCCTGCCAACAGTGCTTAAGCAGTCTTTTTTCTCCATATCCTTGCCAACACTTGTTATCTTTTTGATAATAGCACATTCTAACAGTGATACCTCATTGTGGTTTTGACTTGCATTTCCTTGGTGATTAGTGATGTTGAGTACCTTTTCAGGTGCCTATTGGCCATGTATGTCTTATTTGGAAAAAAATACTTATACAGGTTTCTGCCCATTTTTATTTTTAATTTTTTAATAGAAGTTTTTATTTTTTTTAACTTTTTTGATGTTTGTTTATTATTGAGAGAGAAAGAGAAACAGGGCGTGAATAGGGGAGGGACAAAGAGAGAGGGAGGAACAGAATCTGAAGTAGGCTCCAGGCTCCGAGCTGGCAGCACAGAG
This sequence comes from Suricata suricatta, assembly GCF_006229205.1. Classification (NCBI taxonomy): domain Eukaryota; kingdom Metazoa; phylum Chordata; class Mammalia; order Carnivora; family Herpestidae; genus Suricata; species Suricata suricatta. The sequence continues at coordinate 47,783,226 of NC_043709.1, read as the reverse complement.
CCCGATGCAGGGCTCGAAACCATAAACTGTGAAATCATGACCTGAACCAAAGTTGGCCACTTAACTGACTGAGCCACCCAGTTGCCCCTTTATTTATTTATTTTGAAAGAGAGAGAGAGGACGAAGATGGGACAGAGAGAGAGGGAGAGAGATAATCCCAAGCAGGCTCTGCACTGTCAGCACAGAGTGTGATATGGGGCTCAAACTCACAAACATGAGATCATGAGCTGAGCAGAAATCAGGAGTTAGGCACTTAACCAACTGAACTACCCAGGTGCCCCTCTCTGCCCATTTTTATTTTATTTATTTATTTTTTTAATATAACACAATTTATTTTTTAACATATGCAATTATTTTCCATCATTTACAATACAGTAGTTACAATGACACTCCAAACAGAAAAGCAAAGTAAAAAAATCAAAACACCAACTTCTGTTTCATGTAATTAGACTTATACAGAAATTAGAAGGTTAAGTACCAACTAGTTAATCACCTAATTTCACAGCTATCTGAAGTGGCAATTGTTATATAGCAGCTTATCTATGATACATTCAAGATACATGATACAATTTGTTACTTGCCCATAAGCTAAAACACAGCCTGCTTAATACCTTTCCTTAAATTCCACCTCTATACTACAATATACTTGAGGTCCATGCAAAAAAATAGCTACC
>NC_043709.1:47750155-47782452 GCF_006229205.1 Suricata suricatta | reverse complement strand
TACTAGCCCTTTATCTGATATGTCATTTGCAACTATCTTTTCCCATTTTGTCGGTTGCCTATTAGTTTTCTTGATTGTTTCCTTTGCAGTGCCTCTCTGCCCATTTTTAAATCAGATAATTTGTTTTCTTGTTATTGAGTTGTATTAGCTTCTTGTACATTTAAAAAATTAACCCCTTATCAGATATATGATTTACAAATATTTTCTCACATTTGGTGGGTTGCCTTTTCATTTTGTTGATGGTTTCCTTTTTTCAGCAAAAGCTTTTTAGTTTCATGTAGTCCCATTTGTTTATTTTTGCTTTTGTTGCTTATGTTTTGGTGTCATATCATTAAAAAAACATTACAAAGACCAATGTTAAGGATCTTTTCCTCTATATTTACTTCTAGGAGTTTTATGGTTTCAGGTCTTACATTTAGTCCTTCCATCCTCCCCCCATATGGATCTAAATTTATGTATTTTTTTAAAGTTTTTATTTAACTTCCAGTTAGTTAGTATATAGTGTAATTTTAGTTTCGGGTATACAAGTTAGTGATTAAATACTTAAATACAGCATCCTGTGATCATCATAAGTCTTTAATCCATTTTGACTGATGTAAGATAGGAATCCAATTCCATTTTTTGTATGTGAATGTCTAGTTTTCTTAATACTACTTATTAAAGAAATAATCCTCATTGAGTAGTCTTGGTTTTCTTCTTTACAATATTTGTTGAACATGTATTTGTGAGTTTATTTCTAAGCTCATAATTCTGTAGCATTAGTGTGTTTGTTTTTTGCCAATAACATAGTGTTTTTATTAGTATAGCTTTATAATATAGTTTGAAATCAGAAAATGTGATATTTCTAGCTTTCTTCTTTTTTCTCAAGTGACTTTAGCTATTCAGGATGTCTTGTGGTCCAACACAAATTTTAGGATAGTTTTCTATTGCTGTAAAAAAATGTCATTGGAAATTTGATAAGGAGAGTATTGAATCTATAGATGCCTTTGTGTAGTATAGACATTTTAATAACATCAATTCTTTGAATCCATGAAATGGGGTATTGTTCCATTTATTTGTGTGTTCTTCAATTTCTGTTTTCAATGTCATAATTTTCAGTGTGCACATTTTCACCTGCTTGGTTAAATTTATTCCTAATTATTTTATTGTTTTTGGCACTATTTATGAATGGAATTATTTTCTTTATTTCTTTTTCAGTTAGCTCATTGTATATGTATGGAAACAACTAATTATCTATGCCTTCTTGAATGATTTGTATGAAAACTATGTCTTCTAGAATCTCTTTTGATGAGTTCTCTTTTATCTGATAGTTTATCAATTTTGTCATGAAGTTTATTAAATGAAAGTTATTATATTTTTAAATATCTGAGAGGCATTTGTAATGATATTCACTTTTTCATTCCTGATATTTGTTAATAGCTCTTCTCTCTTAATTTCTTCATCATTTTTACCATGTTTATAATCTTAATAACTATGATTTTCAGAAAATCAATTTTAGCTTTGTTGATTCTATGTTTATTTTTAATCTCATAGATTCCTTGAGTTTATTTTGCTCTTTTTAATTTCTTCAGATGTATGCTTAACTCATTATCATCCTGTTTTCTTTACTAATGTTTGCACTTAAAAGTATACCTTTAACTCCTAGATTGCTTTGGCTACATTCTATATAGTATTTTTATTATCATTTAGTTAAAAATATTTTCTGATTTGTATTATAATTTCCTTTAAACAATATGGTTGTTTGAAACTTATTTTTAAATTTCCAAACATATGAGAATTTTCTAATTCTCTCTCTCATTTTCATTTCTAGCTGAAATGTAATGTGGTCACACAATATATAATGTTTGATTCCAACCCTTTGAAAATTGATGGGTCAGTAATCAATTTCATAAACTTTTCTGTGCCTGTTAAAATAATATACATTCAGCAGATGCTGATTATTGTGTTCTATATATGCCCATTAGGTCAAGTGTGTTAATTATTCCATTCAACTTCTCTATTTCTGTGCTAAATTCTTATCCATTTGTTTAACAGCTCCTACTATGATCATGAAGCTATTAATTTTTTCTATATTAATTTTTGATTCATAAATTTTGACATGATATTAAATATTTCATACCAATCTGAAATATTTCTCATTATTATCTTAATTTGTGATAATGATTTTTTTGTCTTGAAAAGCATTCTTTGCAATATTAATTTGTTACGTCAGCTGTAGGGAGCCATTTCTGAATTCACTAACTTGAGAGTACTCCTTGTGAGGTTAAGGTGGGTTTTGCAAGGCCTCCTGCCATCAAATGGTGACCCATATCTACCCCCCACTCAATTATTTTTGCCTGATCATAAACCCCCCAAGGCACCTTGCTGATTAGTATCAGGAGTGATGTCCCCTTATTCTGGTCCTAAAATATGCTGATTGCACCTTGTGAAGAACTTATTATAGGAATTCGTTCTTTTGTGATTATGGGAGCAAATATTACATTTCCTGAGAAACCTGTTTTTCTTCCCCTCAAGATAACAGGCTATTGACCCCTGCTCACAAAGAGCTAACTGTTGCCTTTGCTATGCTAAAAACGTTGCCTTGTATTTGAATGCTGAAGATACCTTCCTTCCCTATATGATAAACATCTAAATCACGTACTTCAATCACTACTGATAAAGATTATGCATAAGTCTTCTACAAATCTATGTTCTGGGAAATTTTTACATACCAAAGAAATTTGTCATTAGAAATTATTGTCTAAGGCAAATGCCACTTCTGTGCTGTGCCCCATACACTTAATGATAAAGCTGAGTCTCAGTCAGTGAAGAGATGCCTGCCTGGTTATCATAAAGACACTCATGGCTCTCTCATCCCTCTCCCTTTCGCTGACACCGTCCATTTTTCAGGGAACCATGGACCTACTCTGGCAGTCAGCTTTTTTAGAAGGGAAGAATTGTAGTATTTATATGGTATATCTATTTTAATTATTTTACTTTTAACATTTCTGCTTTTGTATTTCAAACATATCCCTAGTAAATAGCATATAATTAGAACTTTTCAGGCCATCTTTATCCTTAGAGTATTTACTTATAAATTTAGGTTTTTATTTATTTTATTATTAAAAAAGAATTTGTCTTGCTTATATCTATTTTATTTTTCTCTCTGTGTAGCCTCATTTGGACTTTCCTTCTACAAGTTTAGTGTTATGTATTTTATTTTTATTCATTCAGTTGTTACTCGTGACTTACAACGTGTGCACCTTAACTTATAAATGTATAAAGTTAATAAATTCCTTTACTATTGTCACTGACCTTAAAATACTTTAACTTTATCTATCCCCTATATGATCTTATTTTGTTTTCTTAAGCATATTTTAGTGCTATAATTTTTTAACCACCAACACATTAATATTGTTGCTTATGACATTCAGTGGTCATTTGGATTTACCTCCTATTTAACACTTCATTTCTTTTTGCATCTCATACATTTCGTTGGATTATTTTCTTTCTGTTTGAAGTATTCATTGAGAATTTTCTTTGGAGAGGGCCTCATGGTCACACATTCTTTCAGTTTTTGTTGAACTAAAACTATCTTTATTTTTTCTTCATTGTTGAAAGATAATTTTGTGTATGGAATCTTTTGGCAGTTTTCCCCTCAAGCATATTCAACATATCATTCTCCTATCTTCTGGCATCCAGTATTACTCTTGAGAAGTTGGTCAGTATATCTGATGCTGTTATAAAGTAATTTCACTTTAAAAATGTGTCTGATTTAAAATTTTTCTTGGTTTTCTGCAGTGTTACTCTAGTGTGTTTAGGTGTGAATTTCTTTTTATTTATCACACTCAAGATTCACTGAGCATTTAGAATGGCTTGATTGGTGGCTTCTCTCTCTAGAAAAACTTCAGTCATAATCTATCTAAATATGTCTCTGCCTCATTTTGTCTCCTCTAGAATTCCAATTAAATATATATTCAAGTTCTCACTTTATTTTCTCTGACTTTTAACATCTCTTCCATAGTTTTCATCTTTCACTCTCTGTGTTCTCCATTTTGGATAACTTCTTTTGACCTATCTTCTAGTTCATTAATTCTCTCCTCAACCCTATTTAATCTGCTATTAAACACACTTACTGTTTCCCAAATCTGATGGATCACTTTTTATAATTACCTGTTTTTTTTTTATCATTTCTATTATCTTGCAGATATTTTCAAGTTGATTTTTAATTTCTGTAAAGGGGGTAGGTACATAGTTGTTTGAAAATCTCTTATGATTTATCTTTACACTAAGTGTGTAGCAGTTTGGAATCCAAGTTTTACACAGGGATGGATAGGTTTTGGAGGCCTGCTGCTTTTCTGTGCCTTTCAGGTGGTGAAAACTATGCTTATTTTCCTTTGTTTTAGGCATATGTCCTTGAGAAAAAAGGAGACTTTGTCCTTGACTTACCATTCTAAGTTGTTTCTTGTACTTAAATTTTAATCTAATAATAATTTATGTTTCTTCCATGCCCCTAAGGTTAAAAAAACTTTAAAAAATGTTATTTACCATTTTTAGTTGTTTTTAACAGGAGAGTTGACATATCTCATTTTACGTATTACATACACACAGAGGCTTATAGATAATTTGCAATGGGACATAAAAATGTATGTTGTTGCTCCTTCAATTAAGTCTTGGCTAGATTCCATAGCTTTTCAGTTGCCTTCAGTTTCTAGAAACATCTTATTTTTATATTTAAGATGTAGTTCTTAATTATTGGCTTAAAGCTCAACCTCATCTCTTTCCCTGCTTCCTTAGAGTAGGGAGTAGAGAGAATGATAGTATGTTTAGATTCCCAAGCATCTTTTTTCCTTTCCTCTCCCAGGCATCAATTCCTTCAGTGTTGGTGATACATTGTAGAATGGGCAGAAGTCTCCTTACCTAAATGTTAACCAGAGCCTATCTTTGCTCTGGTTCAGTTTGGTTTGATGTGATATTGGGTACCTCTACTATTGTGAAAACTCCTCACAGGCTGTGAGTGTGATTTTCTTGGGCAGGTATTAGACTTCACATGACACTTTCCATTGCTTAAGAATCTCCTCCACAGAGCAGAAGTGTCTCTTATTGTCCCTCTTGTTGTATGTATTCCCAAGGCCCTCTCAAACTTGAATACCTCATGACATGACTCTCAAAATACACATCTGGGCAGCCTCAAGTTTCCTGTCTTAAAATGTGCATGTTCTTTTGTGTGGAGCCAGGAAAATTACCAGGGTCTTTGGTGACCTATAAGGCTCCTGGAAAACAGAATGGGATAGGAGTTGAACCATTCTTCTTTCTATCTGTCTTATACCCAAGCACTGCTGACTGATATGGCCTTCCAAAAACAGTCTCCTACTTTGAGAACTCTTCAAACCAAATGCATTTCCAATCCTCAAGGGGCATATGGCAAGCAAACCATCTTTTCCCCATAGATGGAAAGAATTTCTAAACTCACAGTATCATAGTCTTAGATCCCCAAAGCCCCCAAATGCTAAGAACTCTCATGTTCTGTTTTTATAGAGGATGCATGTATGTGAGTCTATCTCTGAGTCATCATTAAGCTGGAGAATAAAATACTAGTGCCTCACCTTAAAGGTACCCCAAATGTTTACTGATGATACTTTTGGAGTTTTCCTTATTGAATTTCAGTGAGGAGAAAACAACCTTCTCTTCTTCACATGAGAGAGGAAGAAGGATCTTACTGCTTTTACTTTTGATCTTATGCAAACTGTGGTGCCGGATACTGCGCTGGTATTTTCCAGCAAGGCTGCAAAAGAGAAGGCTGACCCCAGAGGCTGGATGTTAGATTGTGAGGTGACAATCGACTTTCATTCTTAAGTGCCCTTACCCTCACTTATAGGAGAATAGGAAGGATCGAACTCACCTTGTTAACAGTATACATATTCTTGGGTGCCTGGGAGGCTCAGTTGGTTAAGCATCTGACTCTTGATGTTGGCTCAGGTCATGTTCTCACAGTTTGTGGGATCAAGCCCCATGTCCAGTCCTATGCAACATGGAGCCTGCTTGGGATTCTCTGTCTCCTTCTCTGTCTGCCCGTCTCTCTTTCTTTCAAAAAGAAATAAATGTTAAAAAATGAAAGTCATAACAGTATACATATTCTTAGTGGGTAAACCTCCAGATGTCAACAGTTGCTCTCTTCTAGAGTAGTGGGATTTTGGGTGATTTAAAGATATTTCTTTTAATTTATCTTTTAATCTATATTTTCTAATCTTTTTCTAATGACATATTCATTGTATAATAAAAATGAAGCAATTTCTCTGCATGCTCCACCTTTGTTAATGGACAGTTATTAGACTCCATTAAAATATTAATCAAATTATTACTAGTTACATTTTAGTTTACTGGAAAATTGCTTTAATTCTCAGTTGTGGAAATGAATTCCTTGCCTTTTGACTCTCTTTTTTATATATACTTGAATTTTAAATTCTGCCACCACATTTTGTTTTGACTTTCAACTCACATTTTAATAAAAGTAATTTGTTTCAAAGCTGTAAAGGAAATGGAAAACTGAAAATTAAATTAAATGTTATACTTAGTCTTGACTTAGCATGAAAATATCTCCTCCAAACAAGAGATAGGTGGAAATGATAATTGTTTTGTGCCAGACATTCTAAGAGAAGAATTTAAATATGCACCTTGAGACTTTCCTAAAATGGCAAGTTCAGACATTGCCTCCCCCAGGTAGAAAGAAGTTCCCTGGCATTCAACTAAAGTACTTCCTTCACTGGATTGAATAAATTCTTTGGTCAATGAGGGAAACAGAGAACTTGGAAATGGTTCTTGACCAGCCTGGTATTTTTCCATTTTATCTCTGGCTAGCTATGTGTCCTTCTCAATTGCACTTGTCTGTTCCAGTACATCAAGTTCATTGGGACACACTTCCAATTTTGAGATGAAATTCTTTTTTTCCTCAGATGAAAATTCTTAATTGAATATCATTTGAATGTTTTTTGTTCTGGCATCATAACCTAAACAAGGCAAATAGGTCTCAGTTCCACTAATCATATGTTTATTAGGCATCTTCTCTGTGCCCAGTTCTGCACTAGACACTATTAGAAATTGGAAGATGGGAGAAGCAACCATGATTGTGCTCAGTCTAAAGCAACAAAAATGGTATTTGTGTGTGTGTGTCATGTACACTGATCTTAGAGTATTCCTTTTAAAATGTGGTCTCTTTTCTCAAGGACAAACAGTTTAGTGTACAGGATAAGAATTCCACATATTAACAACTAAAAATAAAGATAAAGAGAAATTATTCAGTGCTGAATAGTTTGGTGTAGCTAATTGATAAAGGAAAACAGGTATAAAAGAATCTGTGAGCAGCATCAATGGAGGGTGGTTACTATGAAGTAAGGAAATCAGATGAGCTTCAAGAATACACAGGCACTAAAGGGCTCCTGGGGGGCTCAGTTGGTTGGGTGTCTGACTTTCTCTCTTGTAATGATCTCATGGGTTGTGAGTTCAAGCCCTGCAGTGAGCTCTATGCTGACAGCTCAGAGCCTGGGGCTTGCTTCAGATTCTGTGTCTCCCTCTCTATATGCCTCTCCCCTACTCATGCTCGCTCTCTCTCTCTCTCTCTCTCTCTCTCAAAAATAAACATTAAAAAAAATTTTTAACGAATAAACAGGCACTCAGTGGGCAAAGTCAGGCAAGGACTTTCTGCATATGAAAAGTAGTAAGAAAAAATGTACAAAACATGAAAAGAGTGAATCCACAGCCTGATCAGAACAGAGTGGATAATAACTAGAAATGAGTACTGTGGCCCCATGCTCTTGTCCACAAATGCCAAGAAACAGAAGGAGAAAGAAAGAGATAGGAAAAACAGCAAGTGAAATAAGAAAGGATTTTTCTCTCTTCACATTAAAAGCTCTAAAGATAGCCTGGATTCAGTTCCATGGCCATCAGAGATTCAAGGTTCTTTCATCTCTGTGTTCATCAGACTTAATGAATGACTTCTAATCTCATGATTACAATATGGTCATTAAAGGTCCCATCATTACATACATACTTCAGGTAGGTGAAGGAAGGAGGAAACTTGAAATGCAGAAAGGCATACTTCCTAACTCTTTTAAAATATAATTCCAAGTTGGGTGCCTGGGTGGTTCAGTTGGTTAAGTGTCCAACTCTTTATCTCAGCTCTCCTTTGTGAGTTCAAACCCAGCATTGGGCTCTGCACTGGGCATAAGCCTACTTGGAAAGAAAAAAAAATGCCATGTTTTAAGTGCTCTTTAAAGAAATTTCCAAAAATTCCAGTTCAGTGATTTCTGAACCATGATCTCATCCCTCTCTACAAGGAAGGATGGGAGATGTACTTTTAGCTGATCATATTCTGCTCCCCCAATAATAAAGAGTTTCTACTAGTAAGAAAGATGGGAAAATGTATCTTAACTTGGCTGCTAGCAATCTGTGAGAGTAATCTTATTGCCATTTTACAACTGAGGGAACCAAACCTCCAAAACGCTAAGCAAACTAACTCAGTCACATTAACCATGTCCTAAGTACAGCTCCTTCATGTACATATTGGACAATTATTCTTCTCTCAGGATTTATGATTCTCCAGCTGCAAGGAGATACTTCAATATCATCAAGAGGACTGAAGATTTTCTGACATATATACATTGGGGTGAATCTTGCTTCAGTTGAGGCTTGTGTAGGTGTGGTTTCTGGAAGGCTAGAGAATAAAGCTTTTCCATGGATACAATATTGCTATTGTATATATTTCCTTCCAACTCTACTGACCAGGTCTCTCCCTTCATTTCCTTCCATTTGATATTTATCCATTTGTCATTCCTTTCCAAATATCCACATTTCTATCTCTTTCAGACCTGACACCCAGCCACTGACACCATTTTTAAGAGAAATTGTGAGCAAAAACTTGTACAGGGAAGCACTTTACTCAGCCTCAAGCCTTAATCTACTAATTATTATTTTTTGGACATTCACTCTGTACATTATCCCTGTGCCAGGCAGTATTGGGTTTGTTATGAAATATAAGGTACCATCATGCTAGATCTCAAGGAGTAAACACTGCTTGGGGAAATAAAATACATTCACATTAAAGGACAGCTAATAGTGCAATGCAGTATATATAAGTACAGCTCAAATGAGAGATAGGAGATGAATGGTCTAAGTGTTGAGAGAAAGGAAAAATCCCTTTTGTCTAAGGAGGTCAGGGAAAGCTTCATGAGACCAGAAAGCATTGATCTGATCTCTGTGGGAATTTAGGAAAGTCAAATAGAGAGGAGATTTCCCTAGGTGGAAAGATCAAAGCCACAGCAATGGGAGACTCTTGGGTGTGTACAGTGATGGGAATGGGTGGGTCTGGCTAAGACAGTTGGTTAATATGTACAAGGCAGGAGGAGTAATGCTGGAGAAGTAGTTTAGGGTCAGATAATGGAGAGCCTTAAATGCCAGGCTAAGGAATGTGAAATAGATATACATTTGGATTTTATCCAAATCACATGTAAGATTTAGAAAGCACTTAATGAAAGTCCTGATTTAAAGGAACTAACTCCAAGTCAATATAAACTCTGTTCTATACAATGAATTTTCCCCACTCTGGTATTCTTTTTCTGATCTCCCTGGCCTCTCTTCTCCTTCAGCCTGCTTTTCATTTGCACTGGCCTCTTCATCAGTGCTTTTACAGAATGAGAGTAAATGGAACTAATACTAATCCATTTTATGATTAGGTTTTCCAATTTTCCTAAGAGGCTTAGAGGGGAAAAAATCTGAAAGCAATCTCTAGAATACAACCTTTGATTATTCAATGATTGTGTCAGAAAATAAACAAGGGGTAACTCTAGGAACAACATAGGTACAGGTTTTCCACACATTGGAGCTAGAGAAGATGCTGTGGTTCTTTTCTTGTGTGCCTGACTTCCTGTTACTGTGCTTAAAAATAAGGGTGCCTGCAAAATGATAGTGGTAGTCTTGATTCTGTCCAGTCCTAGGAAGAGAATTAAGTGAAGAAATTATAGTCGTTTTTCTTCCCAAAAGACAAATTCCTTCAAGCAATCTAATTACATTATCTTATTTAAAATTATTGAGACTATGTCTGGGTTGCAAGTAACAGACAATCTAACCCAAATAAGCTTAAGCAAGAGAGGGGTGTATTAGTTCACAGAAGTTACAATAGATTGAATGTTTGTCACCCCCCCCTCCAAGTTCATATGTTGAAATCCTAATCCTCAATGTGGTGACATTAGGAAGTGGAGCCTTTGGGAGGTGATAAGGTCATCAGGATGGAACCCTCAGGAATGGGATTAGTCCCCTAATAGAAATGTTCCAGAGAGTTCTCTCGCCCCTTCTACCATGTGAGGATACAATGAGAAATCTGTGATACAGAAGAGGAGCCTCACCAGAACCTAACCGTGCTGGCACTCTGATCTCAGAATTCTAGCCTCCAATAATATGAAAAATAAATTTCTGTGTTTATAAGCTACTCAGTATATGGTACTTTGTTATAGAAGTCTGAACCATGGCTTTACTGTGACTGAATCCACTGGGTGAACTTAAGTGATGTTATCCGGACACTGTTTCTCCTTATCTCTCAATTCTGTTCCTTAATGCACTATGCCATTTCTTATACTCTCATGCTAGCAAGATGACTATCAATTGCTTCAGGTGTCAAGGTTGAAATCCAGTGGAAAAGAGCACATGCTTCCTCTTAATGGTTGCAACAAAACTTTCCAGATCATATCTCTTTGGATCTGATGAGATATTAGATTTTTCAAACATGAGTCTCATGTTCCTCCATAGAGTTAGGTGTCCAGTCAACTACATTAAAAGCACCTGGACTAAGGATGAAAAAGAGAGTGATTCTCATGGCACTATACCCAGAAAAAGATGAAATGGATGCTGGGGGGTGGGGCAAAGAGGGAAAGGTAGCAAACATCTACAACTGTCACATTCTAAAATGACTATATTAGTAATACATTATACAATTTCCCCCATTCTTTTCAATTTTCCACTACCATTTGCAAAAAGAGAATACTATAGCTCCAAAATACCTATGGCCAGATCCTAGATTATAATTTTATTTTAGACTAATTTTTTGAGAGTATGGGATGCTAGATTTTATGGAACAAATGTTCCATGCCCAGGGACTCACTTTTATTATGATAGTTCACCTTCACAACAACCCTTTGAGGCAGGCATGTTCTTATTTTTTGGATAAAGAAATCTCAGTTTAAAGAGGTTAATCATCTTGCCTAGTGTCGTGTAGCTAAAGAAGACATGGCATTGGTTCTAGAAATCAGGTTTTTCTGGCTCAAAAGCCATTGCTGCTTCTACTATGTTATGCTGCCCCAAAGTTTGAGTTTTTTCCCAGAGCCCATTTTCATTTCCATGGCCGTAAAATTATGCTGTGTGTGATCACAGGGTTATTTTTTCCTCATTAAATTCTAAACCATTGCTTGTTTGTAAAGATAAAGAATTCAAGATGTGAGAGCTGAAAGGGACCTTAGAAATAATCTAGTTCAAAACTGAAAATTCTGCCTCAAAAGACCAAGGAGGCTGGGCACAGAGGAGCATTGGTTGTTTGAGACCATAAAAACAGACAGTGACCCTGGTTGGGGTCTGATTTCCAGGTTCATACCCTGGCTCCTCTACTTTCTTTTCTTGCCTGAATATGAACTTGGGAAAGTTATAATAAGCCCTCTGGCTTTAGTTTGTTCCTATTTAAAAGAAGGGCCAAAGTACTGAATTTAATTCATTCCCCAGTGCACATTATTTTACATTTTAAAATCGAAATGTGGCTTAGTTGGAAAGAAAATCATAGTTTAATCGTTTTTATTTTCTTAATGGTGCATATATAAAGCAATAGCTTGTATCACAGTCAATGATGTCTTAGATTCTGTGAAAATACAAAAATACAAGCTTCATGGGGTTGTTGCAGAGATGTAATAAAATAATAAAGTTATATCATGTAGAATAGTGCTGGCACATAACAAATACTGAGTGAATGTTAGTGTGTGGTGACGGCTAACACTGTATATAAATAAGAACGTGTGTATGGCTTAGCTGAAGTATTCTTTTTATGATGTAAAATTATCCCTAGGTTTTATCACACTTATAGTTTTTTCTCTTTGACTTGTGGGTAACATAGTGGTTTCCCTTTCCTGTTTTTCATTCCTGAGTGTTGTGCTCTAGAACTTAACCACAGCCCCAAATCTATTTCAACTAAATTATCTAGATTAGTTCTTTCTTTGTTTAAATCATGTGTCAGAGTGACAGACTGTCACTTAGGTTTGTCTTATATAGATACAGAGCATAGCAGGGACTGCCTTTCCTTGTTCTTTACAGCCAGTTGATAAAAATGGTTTTTTACAAATAGTTGCACTCAAAATTCTCAGCCTCACCTTTTATGACACAAAAATGCATCACAGCAGGTAAATTGGCATGAGATTTTTTTGGATAGAGATTTATTTTTGCTTAGGCTAATAATGAAGTCTTTCTCTATCAAGAAGGGAAGCCTGATAGAATTCAGAAGTAAGTTTAAATTGGCAGAATATCAATATAAGACAAGTTTTATTGATTTCTGAGACAAATTTCTGTATGTTTTGTTCATTGTAGTTCAAGATATAACTTTGAAAGGCACAATATTCTTTAAAAGATAGGACATTCCCGAAAAGACGTTATGATTCTTTCCTCTAGTTCCCAAAATTTCACTGTCTATGATTGGAGATCAAAATAGGTGATATCTTTACTGATCTTGTCATTCAAAACCCACAGCTCTTCATATTATTCTTCTATTCATCATTTTCTTCCTAGTCTTTCAGAATGTCTATAAAATGATGGGTTATTATTTCTGCTACTTCAGTTAGTGTTTATGCCAGCAGAGGGAACATTATTTTATTATTTTTAGAGAATAAAAGCTATTTCTTGAAACAGGAAATTGAATTTGCCATTTTAGAGAAATAAAGCTAAGACATCCTTCTCATCAATCTCTACTTGATTTCCTCTAGGAGGGCCTTCTTCATTCCCTTAAACTACACCCTACATTAGGAAGAAGCCTTTCCCAACGTACACTGTACATATTTTTATTTCTCACCATGTTACATTATAATATCTATTTCTGTTTCTGTTTTCTCTCTAGACAGAGCACTTGTCAAGCACAGAAACTGTGGCCATTTCATTGTTGTATGTATATATATCCTAGAGCACTAAATTTAAAAGTATGTTGAGTGAACAAAGGTCTAACTTGAAATCATACTTAGAACTCTAAGGATAACTGTGTATTCAGTTTCAAAACTAATGTTTATCCATTGGGTAGTAAGATACATTACCAAAGTAGATTTTAGTTTCTCAGAGCTACACCTGCAGAGTTGCATGCACCACTTTAGGTAATAATCTGCTAGAAACACTTATAGGCACATATTTACTTAATATTAAGCTGGGCTGGAAAAAAAACCAATTTGAAATTGCTTCCTCAGCTGAAAGCTCTATGCTAACAATAAAGTTTAATTTCAGCAGCTGTAGTTCTCAAATCAATAGACTGCAAAGAGGGTGGCAGAATTTCAGTTTTTGGTTTTGAATACTAAGCAGGTCAGAAGTTGCATTATTTAAGAATAAATTTACTGGATTTTAAAAACAGCTTTTGGAAAACTAGCCATGTGGATTTATATTACTTTCAATCATAACCAAAATCTTCAAAGTAAAAAAAATAGTATCCATCCATAAATTATGTTTATTATAAATATGAGGGGTTTTGAGCATTTATGGCTTCAAGAGAAAGATACAGATAAATTTGTAAATAATAAATATTAAGTCATATTATTCAGCTGACTAGTCTAACTTGATAAGGAATTTCAGGACTTCTTTTAGGCCTCTCCTGTCCTTTCTTTAGACAGAAAAATATTATAGTAATACCTACTGGTAACTGAACTGTGTTATATGAATATCTAACTGATTTTCCCTTTTAGCAGAATTTTCTCTAGAATGGGAACATTTTTGTAATGAATAGAGATCCTGGTTATATTGGCCTTTTAACATGGAAATTGGTTTCTGTAAGTGTGTTATTTCACCTTGTCTTTTAATAGCTAATTATGCTGTAGTCACTTGGGCACAAGAGTATCAAATCATGGATATTTTTATAATCAAGAAGTCAAGTTTGGGAAATAAATTTAAAATATAGGGGTGCCTAGGTGGCTCAGTTGGTTAAGCATCCGACTTTGGCTCAGGTCATGATCTCGCAGTTTGTGGGTTTGAGCTCCACATCGGGCTCTGTGCTGATAGCCCAGAGCCTGGAGCCTGCTTCCGATCCTGTGTCTCTCTCTCCCTTCCTGCTCGTGCTGTTCCCCTCTCTCTCTCAGAAATAAATAAGCATTAAAAATATATATAAATAAATCACTTTGTCTTTATAGAAAAAAATAGTGAATGGTCTAACATATTTCCAGTGTCATCAAAGCCTCCCTTACTCCAGAAGTTTCCCTATTCTAGATATAAACCGGTTGAGGGGAAGAGAAAGCCACATTTACTACTATTTTCTAAGGTAAGGTTGTATAGGAAAGTCTTAAAGTATTCCGAAGTAGTAAGCAAGGGTTGTCAGCATTTCTGAAGGAATGTGGAAGGTCAAGATGATGAGTGTTAAAAATAGAGATAGAGAAGGAGACGGTGAGCCACAGATGAGGCAGAATGATGTCAGGACCCTGGACAGCTCCACCAATCTTGCTCTACTACTACTGGACTTTTCTTGGCAGTTTTTGGAAACATGGAGCCATCTCATCATAGGCTTTAATTCTGATTAAGCTCTGGAACTTTGATGTCACAGTCTTTACAATTTTAGGCCCTTCCCTTATTGAGGTGGATTGTGGGGCTGTGAATAGAAAAATGAACTTCATCTACCTTTAATATCACTGTAGATTTCTAGCCTGACTAAAGCTTCAACAACATGGAAGAATATTGTGTTAACCATGGCGTGGCATAGAGGTGGAGGCTGCCATCATACTTTATCATATTTTCCACCATGCATTTTATGTCCTGAGAGGTAGAGATTAATTTGAGCAGAGCCCAAGATTATACAAGTAAAGATGTTCCCAAATTCGTTTGTGGAAGACCCTGAAGGTATCCAGTTAAGCATTTATTTTTCTCTCTTATTGAAAGGAAGAGAAACACAAGTTTTCTCTCTTTAATAATTTTGTGTAATTAAACTTCAGGCTTTTAGATGTGATGCATACTAATAAATTCTCCATGGAATCTTTTAGAAGTAAAGCACAGCTGTTTAATTCATGAATTTATTTTGCAGGGTCTTAATAAAGT
The DNA here is from genome assembly GCF_006229205.1 of Suricata suricatta. Lineage (NCBI taxonomy): Eukaryota > Metazoa > Chordata > Mammalia > Carnivora > Herpestidae > Suricata > Suricata suricatta. The sequence continues at coordinate 47,767,176 of NC_043709.1, read as the reverse complement.
GTTTTCCTCAAAAAAAAGTTTCTTTTTTGGGTGGACCAAATGACCCTCTGTATTTTATCTTCTCTGTCATCTTTTTTATTTTTGGCCTGATTCTTGATTAAAAATGCTTGTTAGCTTTAGTAGGTTAAATTTCTGGTGTCAAGTCCATTATTTCTGTCCTGCATGCCTGTGTTCAGTTGATTTCATGCCCTTGATGCCAAAGATTATGATGCCTGCAGCAGGGGCTTTAAATTAAGTGAGATTAATTGGGATTTTATTAAAATATATAATTCTGATTCTTTCCTTAACTTAGATGCTTTACATGTTATATTAAGTTATAATCTAGGTTCATGAAATAGTCAACAAGATGATTTCTGATTCTAAAATATAGTTAAAAAGAAAGAAAAATTAGGTACTATTTTTAATTTTAATTCACAAAGAGAATTTTTCCCACCCTTATTCAATATTTAACTAACTTAAAGTATGTCACATTGATAATAAAGTGGCCATTGAATAATTGTATGAGACTCCTCCTCCTCTAGGGTGTACCAAACAACATTGGGTTGATTGAAAACCTAGAAGACCTTCAAGACTCTCTCTCACATCTCACTTCTACAACCTTAAACTGCCACTCATTTCATTCTTATCAAGTGTTCCTCCTGACCACTGTCAGCACTAATCCCTTCCACCAACGTGAAAGGAGACATAGGACAGGAAAAATGGGAGGAATGAAAGGATTGAGGGAAATAGAAATGGAAGGGAGACAGCTAGAATGCTTTGAATCAGGGCCACTATGTGTTCTTCATTACATTCTATGTATTCTGTGTGAATTTCCCTTGGCAGTCCTATTTGAGACCATTACGAAAAAATGTGCTTAGACAAATTGAGAGCATGAAATAATCCCTAATAAAATAGCATCATGGTTTATTGTTCTTTCATATAAATCTCTCCCTCCCTAGTACTGACCAACCCTGGCAGTTGAGTTCATCTGATCAAGACAAATGGAGATAACGCCAATACTTTCCCAGAAAATCTAAGAAAGTTCGATCAAGGTGTCTCTAGACTTTAAAAAATATAAAACACTGTTTGATGCATTCTGATCAAAAATCATTCCTTGTAGTATTCAGGTGACTTTCATTCAGGGGCATTTCAAATAAAACTTTTTTGAAGTAATCACTAGGAAAAGGAATGTCAAAAGGATAAATAAAAGTGTTCACTATTCAGAAGGTAATATACAAAGTATGAGCATCAAAGATTTGAGAAATAGAAAAATCTTTAAATAGATTAAGTCCACACTTTTGTCAGTTCAAGATATTTGAAAATGAAAAAAAATTTTTTTAACATACATCACCTACTTAGAAACAATTTGAGTCACAGTGGTACTTGTCTCAATCATCTATACTCTTTTTTGACTTCTTCACTCTTTTGTTTGTTTCCCTTTTCCTTAGGTTGAGATAGTGCCCCTTTTCACAGGCACCTAAAATGGTTGCATTACATTCCTAATGTTTGAAGCATCTGTGAAAGGTGATCGAAGGACAAATACTCCTAATTTTCACATACCAAATCAAGTGATATTTGTTATTTGTTTAGCAGACGTATTACCAATACTCTGCTATGGTAAGCAGGGTAGTTAAATCCTGGCCTCAAGGCATTTATAATTTAGAGCCATCAATAAGGATAAACATGCTAACGCACATGTCAACAAGCAAGGAACTGCATAATAAATCTAAAGGTAGAAGCCAGAGATAATCTTCTAAAGGAAGAAATATCTGTGGTTCAGAATTTATTATTTTTTAAAAGAGTTCATTACCAAGTTGGTTTCCATATAATACCCAGTGCTCTTCCCCACAAGTGCCCCTCTCCATGACCATCACCCCCTTCTCCTTTCCCCCTCCTTCTTCAGCCCTCAGTTTGTTCTCAGCATTCAAAAGTCTCTCATGATTTGCCTCACTTCCTCTCCCTCAACTCTTTCTCCCCCTTTTCTGCTTCCCATGGTCCCCTGAACTTAAAAAGAAACATTACTTTCACTTTTTGCAAAACATGGGGAGAAGAAATCATAGTTGTATTAGCCCTCTAAGGGATGCTTTTAAGCAAAGATACAAAGCTACAAGTTTTGATCATTTTAGCCCCTCATTTCCACCCCACCCCTTTTGTGGCATCCTCTAACTCTTTCATCATAAACTTCAATCATAAAGTGATTTCTGTTCTCTACTTATTCTCCACCATACAAATCTACTTAGAATAGTAACTTGTATCTTAGAGTCTATTTTATTCAATGAGTTTCCATGTTTCAAAAAGTATGTGTCCTTAAGTCTCATTTCTCTTGTGAGACAAAAGGCTTTATTTTCTGTTACTAGAATTTTAAACACTAAAATTAATAAAAATTTAAACATCAGCAAATATACATGTGATGGGACTGATACCTAAGAAATAAACATGCTTTCTTGGACCTCTGAGATTATAGCACACAAACTCTATTTATTCTTCTATATAGAAATGACATTAGTCATTCTTTTTTATTTTTAAGCTACCTCATAAGGTCTTTATGTTTTATTGTTGTCTGAGTACACTTCCAGTGTGATAGTAACAGTGCTGGTGGTAGAGGTAACAATGACAATTATCCTCATTGCTTAGAGTGTCTTCAGGTAAAGAACTCTGACATTCATTTTCTTTCAGAACAGCATTTACATGCAAATATTTTTGATCTAGGCATTTGGGCAGTACTGGAATGAATAAATATCACCAGAAACCTATTAGGAAAAAAGAATGGGAAACCTTCCAGCATTTTAGTGACAACTTTTCAAAATAATGAAGAATGACAAAGGGAAGAGACAGCATAATAAATTATGTTAGGAAGAGTTAAGCTTAACCTTACTTAACTCCTCTAAGGTTCAACTTCTCCATCTGTAAAATGGGAATAGCAAAGCCTGCCCTTGGAAGATACCTAAGGGATTAAGACTTCTAGCTTAGGAAATCGTATTTTCCCATTCTTCGCCAGTGGAGGAAACAAAACGAAACAAATACCTTACATCTGAATATAACACAACAAAGTGAAAGCAACAGTGACCATAGGGAGAAAACTCTTGCATATTATGTCAGTGAATCCAAAGTGTCACAAGTATGATATATTGCTACCATAAAAATTGCCACAGTTTTGAAATTTACCTTGAACACATGAAATATGTAACAAGAATTCAGAACAATCCCACAAAATGTTACAGAAACAATCGATTTTCCATTTCTCCTGTGGGAGGATCTTGTACCAAGCCAAATGTCTCCCTCTTATAAAACCTTGTTTAAATTCTATTTTTAAGCCTTTCGGTAATAATTATGCAGAATATGACTCAGACCATTTTAATTCTTATATATATATGCCCACAGCAGAATTTACATGCTCTTATGTCTCTATTGTCTTCCCTTGTCTTTGTTTCACCACTTCTCTGCCAATCCCATGTAAGATGTATCAAACTTGAAGGCCAGGTCATTGCTATATTCTAATGGCTGCCCCTACAATGTGCTCCTTTAAGCCCTTTCCTTACAAGACCTCTCAGAAGTGTCTGTCATCCGTTCCCACTTCTTTCTTCTTGAAATCTGTCCTTGGTTTCTGTGATCATATACTCAACTGGTTCTCTTGTTCTCAAGCTGCACCTTCTCAAATTCCTTCATGGGTTCTTTTTTCTGACAACCTCTTAGAAATTGATGTTTTTTAGGGATCTATCCCTTACTTTCTTTTCATGCTACAGAATCTCCCTATATCATTTCATCTGTTCCATGGGCTTTAACTAACATTTATATATACTGAACTTCCATATCTGGAGCCTGACCGAACACATTCTCTTCAGACCTCCAGGTACATATTTTCAAGGGCTAGTAGACATTTCCACTTACATGTATCACAAACCCTTCAAACTCAGCATATCCAAAACTAAACAAAGCATCTTTGCCTTCCCATTGCCCAATTTGCCCTCTCTTCCTATATTCTCCTATCTGTAAAAGAGCCTCCATCCATATCACTGCCCAAGACACCAGGGAGTTCTTAATTTTGCCTCTCCCTCATCTCATAATCAAACTAAACTCCAATTCCTAGGAGTTCTACCTTTTAAATAGTTCTTTGGCTCTTTTCACTTCTTTGTGTCATCACTGCCACTCAACTTGGCAACAACAACTACCAAATTTTGCTGAATGGCTAGAACATCTTTCTGTGCTCTTTGGTCTCCTTAATGTGATGTTGGCTTTCCCAGTATTATTCCATTCTCCATATCATAGGGAATATGGTCTTTCTAAATTGTAGGTCTGAGTCAAGACACTCACCTGCTGAAAACACATAAATGGGCTTCATAACCTTCAGGTTGAAAATCCATTTTCTTCAGCAAGACCAACAAGCTTTTTAGGACTGCTCCTCTCTGACTTAGCCTCATTGCTTGCCCTTACTTTCTCATCACCCCATTATGAACTATTTGAAATTCTGCAGGTGACTTTCTCTTTCATCTCTTTGGCCTCTGTGACTCCATTTCCTCTGCTTAAAGAAACTCCCTTTTCCCTTAACTAACTTACAGAGAGTACCATTTAAGAATGATGCGGTTGCAAACCACCTCTCCCCTTCTAAAGGTGAATAGTTCATCTTGGAAAAGGTCAGTTTTAATAGAAGAAGGCCAGTAAATTAAGTTTTCTTGTGATCTAATCATGTTAACTCTGGTGCAAGTTAACTCTGTTGAAGGCTATGAACTAAGCTTATTTAGATCAGTGATACTGGATATAAATAGCACATATTTATTATTAATTGTTCAGTGGTAGCCAGGTAATGTGGTGATTTGATGTACGTGTACATTGGAAAAGGATTGCCTGTGTTGGGTTAATTAACACATCTACTACCTCACATATTTACCCTTTTCTGTTTTGGTGAGAATATGCAAAATCTATTCTCTTAGCAAACTTAAGCTGTACAATAACACTGTACAATAACAGTGTTACCAACTATAGTCACCATGTTATACTTTAGATTCTGACCTTAATCATCTTAGAACTAAGTTTGTACCTTTTACCCACTTCTTCCCTGAACCCAATCCTGCCACCACCCCCAGGCTCTGGCAACTAACTACTTTTCTACACTGTCTCTATGAATTAGCCTTTTTTTTTTAAAAAAAAAAAAAGCTTCCATATAAACAGTCTCATACAGAATTTGTCTTGCTCCATGTAATTTCTTTTTCTCAGCATAGTACCTTCCAAATTTACCCGTGTTTCCCCAGCATCCAGGAAGTATCAGAGGCAGCCCCTAGATGTGTGCTAAATCAGAGGTCTAACCCTTAGGCAGCGGCTTTCAAACTATGTAGATGGACCCCTTTCAGGGAAAGAGTAGGAGATGAGTGATTTTGTCTGCTCCCTCTGAGCTGAACCCTGAGGAGGATAACCTTGGCTATTGCTCCTGTACCCCATTAACAGCTGCTCCTTTGTTTGCTATGGGCTGTGGGAATTTTCTTCTCTACCTCTGGTAGTGGCCAAGCCTGCTTGTCCTTCTAAACCTGCTCAAAAGATGGTGGTATAACTGAATTACTTTCCTGATGCTGCCAAGTCACCTTAATTTGTCCTGTTTTCTTCCTGGAGGACCTGGACCACACAAACGAAGGAATAGGCACACAGGAAACAAGTAGCCCTCAACCGCTGCTAGGGGATATCTTACCTTCTCTCTCCCAAGCCGAAACATTCAAATCTAGAAATAAGTAAGCAAACTTACCAACTTTTAATAGAACCAGTGTAGTGGTTTTGATAAACATTGGGACATAAATTGTTTAATGCAAGCATACATGGAATTTCCCACATACAGAAAGACATCAGCTTTCTGACAGTCAATAGGTTCTGCATCTGTAATATATCACTTTGATATTCCCATTTGGTTTCCATCATAATAAGCATAATAAACAGAAGAATATCATTTATTTTGCAGCCATGATCTTAAGTCATATCTGAAGCTGTAAGCAGGACACTAAAGATTAATCTCATTTCAATCAGAAACTTAATGTTACTTCAAGAAGGCATTTAATCGTGAGGCCATTGTCCATCTGTAATTTGCAACTGGATTTTCATAGGCCCACTCTCCATTACTAGATTCCTCTTCATATGTTATTTGACATTTTTTCGTGAGTATGTGGTATTATTAGTTCTTGGTAGACACAGGACACAGGCACACATTATGAAAATTAAATGTGACATAAAAGTGACCAAGAACACCAGCCAAAAGCATCGATTACACGAAAACCTGGCTACCAGAACTAGAAAGAAGGATCCAGATATCATATGAGTACTGCGAGGTGAAACTAACTCTTTTCCACACTGTTCTTGGCCACCATGCATCCCGTAAGGCAGCCAAAGTTTACAACGCTGCCCTGGCGGCTCCTGGTGGAACTGCAGCCCATGACACCTACAGTCTTTTCTTCCATGCATTGTTGTAAGATCCGTTCTCCCACATCCTGAACTTTCACCATTAAGTTTTTTAAGCCTACGCTTTAACTTTATAGGTTTTTCCCCCCCAAATACATTCTGTCTTATTAGTTTTAAGCACTTTTTCTGGCCCACTTATTTTTGATGATTTCACTGGGAAGAAGAATCACCACTCATTGATTCAGCCTTCCTTCAGAATATTCTACCTCAGGACGTTTACATCAGGCTAAATTAGGACATTCTGAACTGATGTTCTACTAAATGCCTTTAACTGCTTTGCAATCAATTCCTAGGAGTGGAGTGGGGACGGGGAAAGGGAACTGATGGAGGGTAAGAGATAAGAATAAAACTTGGGAAGATGAGTGAATTTTTTTAACATTGGAATCAAGATTTCATTATAAATATGAAAAACACAGCTGTAACTGGCATAGGGAGTGAGTCAGCCTTCCATCCTGGCAGTCTTTTAACTTTGGCAGCATGAATTGGACCTGAAAGACTTCTACTGCTTTGGGGTTTGATTTTCATTTAGTCCTACCAGCAAGAAAAATCACCCTGGAGCAATGAGCATGCTGATTTTGTTAATTCTCTCAAATATGTCCCTTGTTTAAATCACTGCTGATTAAACATTCTTGACATCTTTCCTTTCTCAATGTGCCGTGACTCATCAGGTGATCACAGTGGAAGCCAAAAGCTAAATCTGCTTCTTTAAAATGTTTACTGAAAGAGAGCAGTGGAAAAAACAATAGCAGCTAAGATGATGAACGGTTTTGGTGGGCAGTGTGTTTTTTACCTGTTACTAGTCTTCAGGAAATGCAGTATTAGCTGTAAGGCAACATCCCTGAGAGCTGAGTCAGACCAAAGGTCTGAACTTCTGCAAGCCTGGGCTTCGGTGCCAAATAAGCGTTTCCCAAAAGGGGCTGATGACTCGGTTACTACTGAGGGTCATTTAGAGGTGGTAATTTTGGCAGTAACCGTAGACTTTCCCTCTGCCTTATCAGACTGTGTTCAAATTCACTCCAGTATCTGATTCTCTATTTCCCTAGTGGTCTGAATTTTAAGAAACCTGGTACATGTATAATATTAACTGAACATTCATTTATATTATGCTACTTTAGGTATAACAGAACTTAGGCTTTCTGTTCCACATCTGAAAATAACAGGAAGAGGGTGACTACCACAGCAAATTGCTCACTCCTACCTGCCTAATAACCCATCAGGTTCTGTCACTTGTGTTAAGGGAGGCAATCATCATATTCAGTGTAACACAATAGAAAGAGCGCTGCTCTGGAAGTCAAGAAGAACAGGTTTTCTGTTCTTGGTTCTGCCCACAAATTTGGCCTTGGATAAATCACTTAAAGTCTCTGATCTTTCATTTCTATTCTATGTAAATATTAGATGAGAATAAGATCTTGGGGTTTTATATTTCATTCCAGCTTCCCCCATCCTGACAAGAATTATTTTCCTGGAATGTTACTAGGATTTTATGTGTACCTCATTCAGTGCAGCCTAGGACATTAAGTATGACCTGGAAAATAATCTGGAGAAAAGACCAGATAACAAATTATATATTTTCTTCAGCCAAGAAAGATCCTATTTTAGGAGTTTGGCTTTGTTGACTTCAGGGGTCATTTAAAAAATGTATTTAGGTGGGATGATTAATGTTGGGTGTAGAGCTGCGATATCGGAATTGGGGAGTGAGGAATGTTTAGGTGCAATGAGCCTCATTCTGAGGTCTGTCACTGACTTCCGGCCAGTCACCTCATTGCTTTGTATCTGAATATCTTTATTTCTGTCTGAGAATTATTCAGTTATTTAAGCTTGCCTCAGCTAGCTGTGGCAGACACCAATAAAAATCATTTGGGAGCACAGTGCCCATGGGATGATGTCAGAAGAATGTTAAAATTTTAAAAGTAAGTGAAAAACCAGAAGTTGCTTCCTTTAGGCTTTGTTATTTACAATATAAGTGCCTTATGATTTGGAGAACTCTAACATCATCTGTAGGTTGCCATGGCAACAGCTACTGCTATTACTAGCCTACCTGGAATGATACAAATGTAAGGTAATAATTCAGAAGTCTTTTTCCTGCCTATGACTTATGAAGTGGCAAGTGTTTCCTCCTCTGGTCTATGTACCTTTCTCCTTTCTCAACTTCCGCTGCATCGAAGGCCATTTCTTGCTCTTTGTTTCTCTTCTGCAGAGCAACATGGTTCCATTGGCTAACGGTCTCAGATAATGCTCTTTTCTTCGTTGGCACATCTAGAAAGGATATGAACTGCAGAGGAAATAAGGTTTGAGTGATGAAAACATCTTCCTTGGAGAGAATTGGAAGGAAGCAATTCTCCTTTTCTTCATTTAGAAGTAAATAATGCGGCCTATGGAATTACTCTCTGTAACTCAATAGTAGAGTGACTTTTTTAAAATTTAAGCTTACTTTATGTCAGAGGGACAAATATTGATTGGGATTAAGTAAGTTATTATGTAAGCTTAGCATACCGTATTTTCAGGCATCCAGCGTATATTGTAACTGTTTTTCTCTCTTCAATAAGTTCTGATAACTTCCAAGTCAGGCTGGTGCATGGAGCCAATGCTAAAATTCCCATCTTCAGCTCAAACACACACATGAATTATAGGTAAAAGATGTTTTATAAGTTGAAAAGCACATGGCTACACTCAAAGACACCAAGGGGAACATATGCTTGTAGAAACCAAGATATTACCATAAAAATGATAAAAAGCAAACAAAATCAAACAGAAACCAATACCTGCAAGCAGCTGAAGCCATGGGCCTGGCATAATCTCATGGCAGCTCCATAAGGAGGAAGAGGGAAAATGGGTACCAAGCGATATCATAAGATATAGGGCATAGAATTTCTCAGAACCAAATAAAGAGTACTCAGACTGATATACTCCACCACATTTCAAGTGGGATAAATATACTTTAAAAATTCACATCTAGGAGCACCTGGATAGCTCATTCAGTTAAGTGACCAGCTCTTGGTTTGGGCTCAGGTCATGATCTTGTGTTTTGTGGGATTGAGCCCCACATGGGGCACTGTGCTGACAGCACTGAGCTTGCTTGGGATTCTCTCCTCTCTCTTTCTCTCTCTGTCTCTGTCTCTCTCTCTTCCTCTCCCTGCTTGCACTCTCTCAAAAAATAAACAAAAAAATTCATATCTAGACACATTATAGAAAAATTGCAGAATAGCAAGATAAAATGAAAATCCTACAGAACAAACATAAAAATCAGATTAGCTGTAGAGTTTTCTCATGAAATAGATTGGTATCTACAAATTTTTTCAAGGAAAAATAGAGCTGTATGATAATTCTACAGCCAGTTAAACTATAATTTATAAAGCTATAGGTATTTTAAAGCATACATACATCTCTAAAATAATAATAAATCATCATAAGAACTTTGAAAGTCTATTTTCAACCAAATAAATTTATAAAATTAGAAGAAATAGTGATATAAAAGAACCAAAAGTGAGCAAAGAATCAGGAGACTATAATGGAAATGCAAATTAATGTTTGCAAATAAAAACAAAGTAATATTTTATATGTTTAGTAACAAAATGTATCTAAAATTTTAGGCAAAAATTATGTGGAAGTTGAGGAACAATTGAAGAAAGGTAAAGTGTGCTAAGATAGACTTCAGAAGGAGAGAGATACTAAATAACTTTGGGCTTTGTTAAGAAAATACATGCATGAATGTTAAAATTTTTTGAGGGTCAGAGAGGGAGCAGGTGGGGAGAAAAGAATTTTAAGAGTCAACTTTAAAGAAGAAGAGGGTTCCTACCAACAGTGTATGAGGGTGCCTGTTTCTCCACATCCTCGCCAGCATCTATAGTCTCCTGATTTGTTCATTTTAGTCACTCTGACCAGTGTGAGGTGGTATCTCAGTGTGGTTTTGCAAACTGGTGCAGCCACTCTAAAAAACAGTGTGGAAGTTCCTCAAAAAACTATCAGGAGTTCTACTGGGGATCTACTCCAGGGATACAGAAGTGCTGATGCATAGGAGCACATATACCCCAATGTTCATAGCAGCACCGTCAACAATAGCCAAATCATGGAAAGAGCCTAAATGTCCATCACCTGATGAATAGGTCAAGACGAAGGTGTCATGCTTAAGTGAAATAAGTCAAGCAGAGAAGGACAGATACCATATGTTGTCACTCATAGGTCTAACAGGAGAAACCTAACAGGGGACCATGAGAAGTGGAAGGGTGAGGGAGAGTTAGGGAGAAGGAGTGAGGCAAATCATGAGAGACTCTTGAATACTGAAAACAAACTGAAGGCTGAAGAGGGAGGGGGAAGAGGAAGGGGATTGACAGTCATAGAGAGGGGCACTTGTGGGGAAGAACACTGGCTGTTATATGGAAACCAACTTGGTAATAAACTATTAGAAGACGACGAAGAAGAAGAAGGAGGAGGAGAAGGAGGAGGAGGAGGAGGAGGAAGAGGAGCAGGAGGAAGGAGAAGAAGAAAAGGGGCACCTGGGTGCTCAGTTGGTTGAGAGTCTGACTTCAGCTTAGGTCAAAATCTCAAGGTTTTTGAGTTCGAACCCTGCATTGGGCTCTGTGCTGACAGCTCAGAGCCTGGAGTTTGCTTCAGATTCTGTGTCTTCCTCTCTCTCTTCCCCTCCCCCACTCATGCTCTCTCTCCCTCTCTCTCAAGAAGAAATAAACATTAAAAACATTTTTTAAAAAAGGAAGGTAGAAAGAAATAAAACACAGTTTCCAAATGAGTAGAAGAGAGAGGGAAAACAAAATCTTGATCACTTGAAGAAAAGATAGGAAAACAACAAGAAAAAAAAATCAGCAAAAAAAGTATGATATATAACATAAGATAATATGGAAGACACAAGAATAAATATGTCAGTATCATAAATATGTAAAGTATCAAATTTATCTTCTGAAAGAGACTCAAAGTTAGCAAAAATAAAGCCATCTATCTGCTGTTCCCAGAATTATCCAAAAATAGATAAAATGGATTTTTGATAAATATCAACATAAAGAAACTGATATATCATCCAAATTGTAAATGTAGAATAGCTTGGTGAACAGTATTAAAAGGGCCAAAGAAAGAAATTTATATTAATAAAAGGAAGAAAGAATTCCCCCTAAAACAAAAAATATGTTCCAAAATGTATTCTACCTGTCCTCCCTGTGATCTCAGAACTGCATTATATAGTTTAATTTGTTAGATCTTTGGTATTCAATTTTAAAATAGCATTTTAAGAGTATTATCACATTAACAGTTGTTCATGATAATTACAATATAGAACTCATTTCTTAGCATAATGTCAATACTTCTTGTTGCAATTAAACAGAAGAATACTATCTGAGAAATTGTTCACATTTGAAACTTCAGAATACTGACTTTAGAGTCCGCATTCCTGATTCTCTATCAACCCACTGAGTTATGTATACTATAAATAAATGTGGGGACTTTTTTTGCCTGCATAATTCTGAAATATAAATATTAAATAGTATTTCAGTGCATTTGTCTGAAAGTAACTCTATTTTTATATGTAGACATCTCTTGCTCTTTATTCTGTTTATTCCTTCCCCTCAACTAGAGGATATTAGAGTCAGCTTTTAAGGCGATTTTGTTGAAATGTTAAATTTTGTTTATTAATGCTTATATGTAATTAATAAATTCTTTCTCAATTCTTATGTTTAAAAATGTGGATAAAGCATTCAAGATTGTTCTCCCAGTATTTACCTTTCCCCTTATAATTAGAATATAGAAAACAATCAAGGTGATATATACAATTAACCTTTGAACAACACAGAGGTTGGGGGCACTGAACTTCCATGCAGTTGAATCTGTACACAACTTTTGACTCCCCCAAAACACAACTACACAACACAACACAACTACTAGAGAAAAGAAAATATTATTAAGAAAATCATAAGAGAAAATATAGTACTGTCCTGTATTTATCAAAAATATCTGCATATAAGTGGGCCCATTCAGTTAAAACCCCTCTTATTCAAAGGTCAACTATAATTAGAAAAAGAAGAAAAAATGTCAAAACAAATTAAACTGTTTACATCATTTGAATAATTTTAAAAACACACACACCTGATGTAAAAGGAATTATTGATTGAAACATCTTTTTAATTAATTTTTGTGTTTTCTTCCATGATGGAGGTTACATAGGAATCCTACTGGAAACGGAAAGAAACAATGAAATATCCCTTGAGGAATGTATCCATAGTAAGAGTTAAGTGATTATTTGGAGACAGTATGCAGTTTGCGATCAAATATTGTTTCATGACTATGATGGTTCTAGGTTGGTGACTGGGCCAAGAGAACGGTTTTCTCTTGATCTTATGCCCTCCTCTATTAATCAAGGCATCCTGTCTCTTGAGATTAGAGTTGTAGAGCAAAAATTTACTCTATAGCTTAACACAAAGCAGGAGGATGCTAATTTATTGTCATTCCCTTAACACCTCGTGTAAAGAAAACATGCCTTTTAACAACAAATATGCTTCCCCAGTGCCTATTTCTCGTCAACAGACACAGTTTAATCTTTGAGAGGCAGATGCACACATCTTTTGGCTGAAAATACAGAGAGCAATTTTACACCAAACACATCAAGAGGGAAATTGGGAACATTTGCAACACTGTATTGCTTAGTCTCCGAAACTTTCACATTACTGGACAAAAACTGGCCTCATGCCGGCTCCTGAAAATTCCTCCTTTGGAGTGTAATCTCTTGGGAGATTTTTCATTATTGTCTTTACTGCTTAGATCAACGCCATTCAGACTGAGTTAAAATGGCCCTTTAAACCCATTTTTAATCTTTCAAACAAGCAAATTAATTGTAAATTATGTATCAAGAACATCCAGGTGGATGCTAATACAGCCAAATCAGCTTCCTACATTCCTATAACCTGGAATTTTTGAGCTTTGGAAATCCTGATGTCACTTCTATTCTTCTACCAATTTTCAATATTTTTTCAAAAAATAATTTGATACATTATCAGCAATGAAAGATGTTTATTTCTTTGTCCTAAAAGGTTGTAGCCAAATCACTGAGAAAAATCAGGTAGAACCTGGGCCAACAAATGTTTAGTATTTACAAAGAAATGCAAAGAGAGAACTGGGGAAAGAAAAATTGAAGGTAGAAAAAAAATTTTTTTAAAGAAGGTTAAGATTATAGTAACCTTGTCGGGGGTTAGCAAAGAGGAGTGTAGGGTGTGTACTGTGCTAATCAGTTAAAATAAGTTTAACTTATTTTAAGGAAAGAACAAGTCAACAAAAACTTGATTTTCAACTTTATGAAATCAACATGAATTTTCACTTTCCATTGCTAAGCTAAATCTTTAGCAAACCCAGGTAGTATCACCGACAAAATCAAGTCCTGCATTGCTTTTGCCTCTAATACACGTACACCCAAAAATATCCTGGCTGCTTTACAACCTGAAGCTTAAAATCCCGGACAAAATTATAGAATTAACTCAAGCAAAACAGAGGCATGCAATGGGGATAAGTATTATTTGTATACTTAGAAATATTATGATGTTATTAAGTAACAATACAATAAAAGAAGAACATAAATTTAAAAAATTGTAAGAGTTTTGAGACTTAAAGTGTTGATTATCTAAAGAGCACTTATTATAAACCATAATTAACTCTCATACAAATCAAAAGGGTTGAGTTAGTAATGTTCCTATTAATTGATGAGGAAACCAAAATATAGAGTGATTGAACAGCTCATCCAAAGTTCCATTGCCAACAAGTGGGGCCGGGCAAAAACACAGTCATTCTGTGTTCAGAACCCACTATTTTAACTACTTGACATTTGGCCTCTCTTCCATTCACTATACCTAATATTACTAAAATTATCACTGTCAAGCATTGATATGACCGTTTATCAAAATAACAAAAATTTCTTTAGTGTCTTGTAAAAAATTTACACAAAAAAAGAACTCTTTGCCACTCTGATGGCCATGCCCAAACCGATGACTGTACTCTTTTTATAGTATTCCTTTCTGCTGTGCGTGCTTTCTCACTGTGCTCAAGCCAGTGTTGGGTAATGTTACTTGGGTCCGGGGGAGATGCAGAAAGAGAAGTCAGTGGGGGTAATGGAGAATTGGAAGGACATGAATTAAAAATATTGCACACTCTTTAGTCAACTGGAGACAAACAACCTTAAACCTAAAATAGATAAATGAAGAAATAAAACTTTAGCACTTAATGCTGTGCCACATGCTTTCTTATGTTAAAACTCACTTAATTCTCCTGCTAACCCTGCAATATAAGATTAGTATCCTTTTTAAAGGTGAAAGATCTCAGTGAACTAATACAGAGAAAGAATTCAAATCCACGTTATCTCTTGCCAAATTCTTTACTCTCTCTTCTATTGCTCTGCTAATTTACGGCTTTGAGATACAGTGGTAAATAACACCTCTGGAGTCCATTAAAAATCCTTTATTCAAAAATTACGGCATCCATGAGGTGCTTGGGTGGCTCAGTCAGTTAAGAGTCCAACTTCAGCTCAGGTCATGATCTCACGGTCCGTGAGTTCAAGCCCTGCGTCGAGCTCTGTCCTGATGGGGCTCAAAACCTAAAGCTTGCTTCAGATTCTGTGTCTCCCTCTCTTTGCTCCTCCCCACTTCATGCTCTGTCTCTCTCTCTCAAAAATAAATAAACATTAAAAATTTGTTTTAATTATGGCATCATTGCTTAGTATGTGTATAGTGTCTTTTTAATTTTTAATCCCAATATAGTTGACATGTAGTGTTATATTAGTTTCAGGTGTATACCATAGTGATTCAGTATTTCCGTACCTCACCCAGTGCTCATCATGAAAAGTACACTTCTTAATCCCCATTTCCTCTGTCACCCATCTCTCCCCCACCCCCCACCCTTCCCTCTGGTGACCAGCAGTTTGTTCTCTATAGATAAGAGTCTATTTCTTAGTTTCTCTCCATCTCTCTTTTTTTTCCCCTTTGCTATTTGTTTGTTTTTTGAATTCCACATATGAGTGAAATCATATGGTATTTGTCTTTCTCTGACTGACTTATTTTGCTATGCATTATACTCTCTAGCTCCATCCGTGTCATTACAAAGGGCAAGACTTATGCTTTTTTGTGGCTGAGAAATATCCCAGTGTGTGTGTGTGTGTGTGTGTGTGTGTGTGTGTGTGTGTGTGTGTACCACATCTTTATCCATCCATCAATCAATGGACATTTGGGTTCTTTCTATAATTTGGCTGTTGTGAATAATGCTTCTATAAATGTTGCTATGGCTGATGTCAGGGAAATTACTGCCTGTGTTCTTTTCTAGGATTTTTATGGTTTCAGGTGTCACATTTAAGTCTTTAATCCATTTTGATCTATTTTGTGTATGGTGAAAGAAAGTGGTCCAGTTTCATTTTTTTGCATGTAGCTGTCGTTTTTCAATACCATCTGATTCAGTTTCTGGTTATGGATCTGTTCAAATTTTCTGTTTCAGTTTTGGTAGTTTATGCGTTTCTAGGAATTTATCCATTTCTACCAGATTGCCCAATTTGTTGGCATATAATAGCTCATCATACTATTATTATTTGTATTTCTGTGGTTTTTGGTTATTATTTCTTCTCTTTCATTTGTGATTTTGTTTATTTGAGTCTCCCCTCAACCCCCTCCCCCATGAGTCTGGATAGAAGTTTTTCAATTTTCTTAATTTTTTCAAAAAAACACCTCCTGGTTTCATTGATTTCTTCTATTATTTTGCTGTCGATATTGTTGTTTTGTGTTTTTTGCTTCCATATCATATTTCTGCTCTAATCTTTATTATTTTCTTCCTTCTGCTGGATTTGGATTTTGTTTGTTCTTTTTCTAGCTCATTTAGATGTAAGGTTAGATTGTTTACTTGTGATTTTTCTTGATTCTTGAGGTAGGCTGTATTGCTATAAACTTCCCTTTTAAAACTGTTTTTGCTGCATCCCAAAGATTTTGGATCATTGTGTTTTCATTTTCACTTGTTTCCATGTAATTTTTAATTTCTTCTTTGATTTCTTGGTTGAGCCATTCATTATTTAATAAGATATTATTTAACCTCCATGTATTTGTATGTTATCTAGATTTTTTTCTCGTGGTTGATTTCTAATTACAAAGCACTGTGGTCAGAAATGATGTCTGGTATGACATCAGTGTGATAGTGCACACATGAATGTCTATATTTGTCAAAATCTTATATCTGTACATTTCAAAATTGTTATATTTTGTTGTATGTAAATTATACCACAAAAATGTTAACTTAAAAAATAAAACATGAACTATAACATTTCATTCTTGTATCAGAGTATTGTTCCTAGTTTGTAAGAGCATTTGCAAGTATGTGAACAAACTTACACTATTATAAAATAGTCAACACAAATTCGGGGAGGAAAAGATGATTCAACAAAAATATCATGAATAATTGGCTGGCTATTTGGAAGAATATCAAGTGTAGTCTGATCTCACTCCACATACCAAAATAAATTCCAGTAGTAGCAGAGTGAAAGATATGTACACAACATATTTTTTAAAGCAGCAGAAAATACAAATAAATATTTATCTGATCCTCTAGACACAGAGGGCTCTCAAAACTTCTAATCAATGGGAAAAAAT